>NW_003852452.1:3436131-3453588 GCF_000181295.1 Otolemur garnettii
TTTGAATCTGCCACCCTTGGCATATGGGGCTGGCACCCCACTCCTTGAGCCAGAGGCACCGCCCCCAAAGTAGGATTTTTATAATGAAGCCAACAATGCTAAAGAAAAAAAAATCTCTCAGTGAAAAGTACAGGGAAATAGTTATCTGCATTATCTTAGTTGTTTTTCAGAAAGGGACATTTCAAAGATAAAATTACTGAGGATGAGCCACACATCCTGACAAGTGGGGTCTCTCTATACATGAAATAAAGAAAACTGAAGACAGCACGTATATAAATTGAAATACATATGCCTTGTTCACAGTTTCCAGATACTATGACCTACATGAAAATAAGGCATCAAAATGATTCATAAACTTACAGCTTAATTTTTATGCAAAATGATGTAGGATATATTCCAGAGAAAGACTAAAAAACCAGAGAATTGTATTTATGTTATCAATAATGATTGTCCCCAAAGAGTTTTTTGTGTGTGTGTGCTGGAATAATTATACCTTTTCTATGGCTGCCAATAAGAAAGAAAGATAAGACTTAATGTATGTCTTAGATTATGCAAAGGATAAAAGTATTAGTCAAATGTGAAGACTGGGGAGTGTACTTAAAAATCTATCAGAATTGATTCATTTTCCACACCTGGGTTAAAAATCTATTCATTATATCCTGCAATTAGAAAACCAGTTTTTTCCCTTGTCCTGATCCTGAGCTATTTATAGTGTCTTAAGGAAAGAAACCAGCCCTTCTCCATCACTTTGCAAATTAAAATTCTCCCAGTACAATGCATTTCCTAACACAACTGTTTTAAAAATACATGTATTTTCACAAACGTATGAGTAACTATGTTATACTTTATGAAGTTCACATTATATTATAGATTGTGTACTTGTCTTTGAAAATGGTTACACTGGATAATATTATTAGAACATAAAAATTCCTGTTATTGGTTTGGCATATACTAAAAATGAGATCATGTCATAATTACTAAAGATGACATGGGACATTTAACATTTGTAGGTTAAAAAATGCAAAGAAAATATGGCAGCGCCCGTAGCTCAGTGGGTAGGTGCCAGCCACATACACCCAGGCTGAAGGGTTCGAATCCGGCCTGACCAGCTACAGCAACAATGACAACTGCAACAGAAAAATAGCTAGGTGTTATGGGGGGCATCTGTAGTCCCAGCTACTTGGGAGGCTGAGGCAAGAGAATCGCTTGAGTTCAAAAGTTTGAGGTTGCTGTGAGCTGTGACACCACAGCACTCTACCCAGGGCAACAGCTTGAGACTGTCTCAAGAAAGAAAAAAAGCAAAGAAAACAGTAAAGAAAATTAAAATTTAATTTTGATTCTTGAATTATTTCATGATATTTAAAAAACTGATTATTTCTGTTCCTTAGATATTTAAATAGCTTAACTAATTACTCATTAAAAGTGATTCAATGTTTATTTGTCACTATACACAGTTCACAACTTAAAAACCCTAAACATTTTGTAACTTTAAAGGTTGGAGATGACACATATTTAGGATAAAAAAAATACATATCCTTTTCTCATCCTAGGCATTCTTTTTGGCCTTTTAAATATGAGATTAAGATGTATCTGAGGTAAATTATCCTACAAAATGCTTTTTGAGTTGTCAGGAAAGAAGAATTTGTAAAAGAGATAGACTTATTTGAACATACTAATATTTCAATGAAGAGTATAACATAATCTGCCTTGCTGTTATTTCTACAGATACAGACTTGGGATGTAATTTACGATGAAAGTTTCCTAAGCCTTCTATTCATTAAAGAGTACGGCTAAGATTAGGGAGTTGTTCTTTCTCTCCAGTCTTCCCCATCTCCTTCTTCACATTTGGCTTCTGTACAAGGGGGAAAATTTTAGAGTTACTCTTCCCCAACTATAATCAATTTTCCACTGTTTCCAAATCACTGCATTCTTCAAGTATGATAAGTTTTCTTGATTTGCCAAAGCATAAAAGTAGGATCAGGAAAGCCTTATTTCCAACACATTTTACTCTATGTCAACTATTTTCCAAAATTTTATATTCCATTCCAGAATAAAAATGGTCTTAAGTTCTAGAAAAATCTATCATACTTTAGGTCTGGACAGATAAATCAAATCAGGAATTTTTTTTTTTTCCACTTTGCTGCCCAGGCTGGAATGCCATGGTACCAGCCTAGCTCACAGCAATCCCAACCTCCTGGGTTCAAGCCATCCTTCCGCCTCAGCCTCCCATGTAGCTGGGACCTCAGGCACCTGGCACAATGCCCAGCTAGCTTTTCTATTTTTAGTAGAGATGGGGTCTTAGTCTTGCTCCGGTCGGTCTGGAGCTCAAGGTATCCTTCTGAGTTCAAGGTACCCTCCATGTGTGCTAGGATTACAGGCGTAAACCATTGAATACAACCTCAAGCCAGGCATTTTAATACTACTGGATCCTAATTTGGCCATTCACAAATTAATAGGAAATTTCAGTAACTTAAATAAGCTGACAATAATTTTTCTACCTGGCTATATAGGAAAGTGTGGACAACCTAAAAAAAAAAAAAAAAAAAAAATGTTACTGTGACTTAATTCAACCTTTCAAAAAATTATACTCATTTTTCTATTCATTAAAATGTGTGGACTGATGGGTTTTAAAACAAAGATGTCAAGAAATGATTAGTAATTTCTTTCATTTATCACATGTTCTTGAAGCAAAATAAAGAATAATAACAGGTGTCTGCACTGAGTGAGGTCTGCAGTCACGGAACCATTGGCTGACCTTGCTGATGGGGGAGGGTTATGGACAAGGTATGATTATTGGAAGGCCATCTGAAGTAGCATTGGGTGAACCCACTGAAGTTTTTTAGACATTTAAAAAAAAAATCTGGTTAACATCTTTCTTTAAATGATAGCGGACAAAACTCAAAGTTAAACATAAGATGCATTAATATAAATGTAGTTATAATAGAAATATATTTAAATATTGAAATATAATTATGAATGAAAAATAGTGAAGTTATTCTATATTTCAGAAACAAATTGAGAAGCACTAAATGTAAAAGACTAAAGCAGGAAGAAAGCACTTACTTCATTAGCTTAGCCAGACTCACAGCACTTTAAGCCTTCCAGAATAACTTTGCTCTTAATATAAAACTAATGCTTTAGGGGTCTGTGATTGCTAAGATGCCACAAGGATTTCTAGTATTTGTATTACTTAAAATGCTGCATTCTTCTTTCCTTTCAATTCCCTTATCCCTGTATCTCTTGAAGACACTGATTTTTAAAGAAAACAGCCACATAAGGTTAAGTTAGAATCTATTCTTGATAACTCAGTGTCCTCCTGGTCCTCCGTGTCCACGCCTGGGCAACCACGTGTGTGTGTCTTCGTAGACAAGCACAGATGAGCAACTCCTACCTCTGTCTCAAATTTCTCCATAATCTACATTTTTGTTTCTATAATAGTTTAAGCTCCATTGAGGACGACAGTTTCCACTTGTGCAATAGTTAAAAAGTAAGAGCTCTGGATACAGGCGGAACTGAATTCTAATCTCAGCTCTAAGCTCTGTGACTTTGGGCAAATTCTGAGAGCCACTATTACTGAATCTGAAAATTCAAGGATAGGTAAAACGGACTTCATAAGGGTGCTGCGAGAAAGGAATCGTATAATGTATATAAAACACGTGGAAAAAAGCACGTGGTGAAGCATACGAGATCGGTAACCAGTTGACAGTGGCCTGCAAGAAATGAGTCAGTGCACTCAGATCTGTACTCACAGGAGAGATGTAGTTTAAGATAGGCATAAAAAGGAGATGGTATTCTAGAAAGGAAGACAAATTTAAAAGGAAGGCATAAGAGCGGGAATGAGCTAGTTGTTGCGAAAGAGATCTAGAGGACGGTGTGGAACAGTGAGTGGTAGAAAGTGACCTCAGTGAAGGGTACTGAAGTGTAGCCTTGGTGGAGGAAAACAGCCCTGGCTTTGTGGGCTAAATTCACCTAGAGAAGCTCTTGAAATAGAAGTAGAAGAGTTTAAACTGAGTATGTAGGCAAGAGAAAGCCCCCGAATGCAGGAGAGCAATACGATGTTTTTAATTAGGATGAAGAAGAGATAGGAATATACTCTGAGGTTATCAACATTGAACAGTTAAGATTTTGACCATAAGAACTTGAGTTGAAGTCACACTTGTGAACATGACAATGGCAAAAAATAATTTCAAGTTCATAGCATAGTGGGTACATAAACCCTGCCAGTTAATGAGGAAAGAAAAAAGAGACAGAGGAGCAGAATGACATAACTTAATAGAAAATCTTCATTTCATAAAAAGGGACTCACCTATCATCTATTATTATTTATGTATGATAATCATACTATCTTTGTAAGATAGCCAAACACACATACTATGTACAAGAGCCAAAACGCACATATTCTATTTTTTCTTTTTTTTTAAGGAAGAACTAATTCACACTGATTGTCCCAATAATCCTGCATTCTATCTGTGAAAATGCCAGAGCCATTCTCTTGTGGACTTCTCCCTTAAATCGAGCTCATTAAAACACTTCTCTTTTGTGGCCTGGTGTGGTGGGCCACTCCTGTAATCCTAGCATGTGGGTGGATTGCTTGAGCTCATGACCAGCCTGAGCAAGAGTGAGAACTCTGTCTCTAAAAATAGCTGGGCATTGTGGTAAGCACCTGTAGTCCCAGCTACTGGAGAGGCTGAGGCAAGGAAGTTGCTTGAGCTCAGGAATTTGAGGTTGCTGTGAGCTGTGATGCCACAGCACACGACCCAGGGTGAAAAAGTGAGACTCTTGTCTCAAAAAAGCAAACAAAAACCATCCAACCAAACAAAAATACCCTGTTTTCTTTAAAGAATGAAGAGTATGATGTTCTCTACCTACAATAGAAGCTTGAATTGTATCTATCTTAGCCAAACCCAGTTGGTATTTCTTTCTTGTAATTTACTGTCATGAGAACCAAAGCTCTGCTAGGCAATGGTTTGAAGTTCGTTAATAGGAAATTCTTTCTGCTGAGCTGTAATGACCCAGTACAAGGTCAAAATACATGATGGGACAATGAAGAACAGGTACTTTAACTTGTACCAATCGACTGTTGCTATTTGGGGGGAAAAGAATAGTTCAATTGTATTTGGACAACGTGGCTTTTATGCCACAGTGAGATATAACTGTATTTTCATAGGAAGAAATCCATTTTACTTGGTCTTCAGTAAGTACTTCTCAGTGCTTGGAGTGGAGAAATCTCACAAAACAGCCTAATTAAGTTCTTTGCTAGACTACTTCATTAATTCCTAGAGGTGGTACATTTCTGCCTCTTCTCCATAATAGTTTATTTTTTTCCGAACTGCTAAAAACACAACTTCTCGCACTGGCTACTCGCCTAGGGTCTGTGCCATCTGGCATATCTGCAGTAAGCATTAGGCTCTGACATTAGGCATCTATTGCAATCTGTTGCCCCAAACCATTTATTCGTTGACTAGTAAACTCCTTGAAGGTAGGGATTATGTCTTTTATTATTCAATGCTTTGTAAGAAAATCCTAAAATCAAGGAAAAGGAGAATAGAACAAAGGCAACAAATGGACTATAATGTCATTTATTATCAACAAACATAGATGGCTAGTACACAATTCAATATGTATTTAATATTAATGGTGCCAATCTGTGAAACAAATTTTAAAAATTGGAAGAGACTTGGCATACTTCTATTTGAGGAATTAGAAAGAAAGGGGCAGTAGAGATATAGCTAAAACTCAAATTCATTGATGTACGCATTTCATTACCTAAGAGGAAAAAGAAACACGAATTAAAATCTTATTAGCATAGGCTTGGCACCCATAACTCAGGGGTGCTTAGGGCACCTGCCACATACAGTGGGGCTGGTGGGTTTGAACCTGGCCAGGCCTGGTGCACACAATAACAACAACAACAAAATAGCTGGGCATTGTGGTGGATGCCTGTAGTCCCAGCTACTTGGGAGGCTGGGGCAAGAGAATAGCTTAAGCCTAAGAGTTGGAGGTTGCTGTGAGCTGTGACACCAGCACTCCACTGAGGGCGACAAATGAGACTCTCTCAAAAAAAAAAAAAAAATCTTATTAGCATCAGAAACAAAAGGAATTGTAACATGCTTACTGTAGGCATAATTATGACAATAACTAAGTGAATATAGAAATATGAATGAAAAAGCATGAAGATTATTTGAAAGTTAGTATGTTTTCAAAAGACAACAGAACCAAGAATTCTAAGTACATGGCTATCCCAACACTTTTAGGAAAGAGACACGAGAGATGCCTTCTTTCTGATAAATAAGTATTTCTACTTTTTAAAAAATTATTCTTTTACTAACATCCTTCCCAATCCCCAGCTATGTCCAGCCCATGGTAATCACCATTCTGCTCTTAACTTCAGTTCAACTTTTCCAGATTCCACACATAAGTGGGATCACTTGGTATCTGTCTTCCTGTGCCTGGCTTATTTCACTGAGCATAATGTCCTCCAGATTTATTCATGTTGTCAAAATAACAGGATTTCCCTATTTTTTAAGGCTGCCTGCATTGCTTTACATATACCTGCACGTACCACATTTTCTTTATCCAGTCATCCCTTAATGGACACTAAGGTGATTTCATATTTGGGGCACTGTAATAATGCTGTAGTGCTTCTACATGGAAATAGAGACAGATCTTTGACACACTGTTGTCTTATCCTCTGGATATGTACCAAGTAGTGGAATTGCTCTATCTTTAATTTTCTATTTTAACTGGGATCTACTATCACGTCTCACTTATATACACCCAGGCAATCTGGATAAAGGCACAGGAGACAGAGATGACACTCAATCCAGCCCACTTACCCAGGAGTCAGTAGTACATGACCGTGTACAGTTTGATCCAACTGTCTTCCTGTACTTTAGGCATGGCTTAGAAGGTAGAGTCATTCCTACTCTATCCTGAAGACAAGGCAAAGTAAGTCCAACCATCTTCCTCTCTCTATCCTTACCCTCCTGTTTTCTTCCTGCCTACAGTTCTCCTCCCCAAATCATCAACTTCATCAAACTGTATAGGAGAGCTGGCACAAAAGAATTTGAAGATTATACCAAAAAAAAAAAAAAAAAGAACATTAAAATTTTAACTGAAAATGTTTTTTTAAGTGCTTTTTGATACAACATTCTGATTTCTAAAGCTAACATGGACACAGCTACATTGCTGTCATCTGAATGGAGAGTGCTAGGAGGCTGCACAACCATTAAACATTGTTTTAGTAAGTTAATTGCTCAAAGTTATTTTTTTAATTGAATTTGATTTTTTTTAGATAGAGCCTGACTTTGTCACCCTTGGTAGAGGGCCATGGCATCATAGCTTATAGCAACCTCAAACTCTCGGGCTGAAAAGATCCTCTTGCCTCAATTTTTTATTTTTAGTAGAGACAGGGTCTCACTCTTGCTGAGGCTGGTCTCAAACTCCTGAGCCCAAGTGATCCACCAGCCTTGGCCTCCCAGAATGCTAGGATGGATTATAGGCGTGGGCCACCACACCCGGGCCAAAGTTATTTTTATAAGTAAAATCCTGTTCTTCAAAAGAAACCTCATCTCAATCACCAATATGTAAAAGAGACAAAAGAAGTATGCTCTGAATGAGTGTGAATACATTTTACATATTTTAAGTTTTTATTGATGCGTATTACAGGTACATATTATCAGGATGTATGTGATGATGTGAAACATTCAAATAATTCAGCCGGGGATGTTGGGATATTTTTAATGTTTAACCAAACGAGACCAGTGAAGTTGTCAACAAGAGTTGAAGCAGGTATAAGGATAAGGATAAGACCTTTATCAGTTCTCAGTCAGAAATAAATAGTAGTCACTTTTCAATTTCCCACAAGCAAACATAGAGACCTACACTCTGAAAAAGAACATTACAGAGCTAAAATCTTTCTTTTGAATCACACCTTTTAGGCCAGATACACATATACACATACAGAAATGGAAGACTTTTTTCAAAGTCTAGAGCCTGAAATTTGGCAAGAACAGTTCACATGTATACAATGTGTTAAACATTTGAAATCGAGATTTCAAAATGGGTGTGTTATCATCGATTATGATTTTAAAAATAGTTCAATACAAATTTTTCAATTTTAAGTAGAACTTTATAAGATACACGTTGGGTAGATGGGTATGAAAAGTGTTTATCTCTTCTTTCTCTTTTTCTTTCTTGAGAGAAGGGACAGGAAATAGCATTTGCGAGGAGAAATTCAGAAAGCAATTTCAAGGCTCCATAAGTGTTATCTTTATAGCTTAATTTCAGCTTCTTAATGTAACTTAAATGTGGAGTTTAAAGAGAAGCTAATGTACTGGAGAAAATCTTTCAAAACATATTAGCATGTTTCAATGAGAATAAATTTGCTTTGCACATTATTTTTCATAATGTTTCCCCACAGAAAATTATCAGAGCAACTTAAGGTTAAACACAGACTTTTCCCTAACATTGTCAGCATTTCTTTTGTATGGTCTCGAGGGTATTGCATGAGAAGTGAAATAGGCCTTAAGTCTGCTAAATACCAAGACCAAAGTACAGACAGAAACTCACATGCTCGATCTATAATAATTCACAAACTGTAAATCAAACTCATGCCCGGCTAATAAAATGTGCCATTCTCCCATCTTCACAAATCTACCCTTAAAAGGAACTGAATGCACATCAAGAGCAAATGTGATCCTACTTCCTATCCACTAGGATGGCTGTTACAAAACAAACAAACCAACAAAAAAACACAACAGCAAATACCAAATGTTAGCAAGGATGCGGAGAAATGGACATTTTGTGCATTGCTTGTAGGAATGTGATGCTGCCACCTCTGTGAAAATATTATAGGTGGTTCCTCAAAAAATTAAACATAGAATTACTACGTGACCTGACAATTTTATTTCTGGTTACATACCAGAGGTGAATGCAGGACCCCAAAGAGCTACTTGCAACCCACCAGCATCATAGCCAAAAAGTGGAAACAATCCACATACCTACTGCTGGAAGAATGGACAAACAAAATGTGGTGGACACACACGACGGGGTATCATTGAACCTTAAAAAAGAGTAAAATTCTGACACATGCTGCGACGTGGATAAACCTTAAAGATGTGAGGCTATCCTGAACAGATGATCCCGTCACAAAGGGACAAATACGGTATGACTGTGCTACATGAATTATCTAAAGTAGTTAATTCATTAAGGCAAAAAGTAGAATGGTGGTTGCCAGGGGTTTGGGGAAGACAGGGCTGGGACGATGTTGTACGGTGAGCATGGAGCTTCATTTGGGAATCTGCAGGAATGGCTGGAACTGAGAGCTCTTGGTCTCCTGCAGCTTCTTGTTAAAATGTGGTGGCCTAGGGACAGTAGATTTGGGTTTTCTCTTCCCAAGCCCAGCTCCATTTGAGAGGAAAGGGTGGTTTCTGTCCTGGATTTTTGTGACTGACTAGCAAAGAGCTTCTGAGGTAGGGACCAAGATGTTATGGCTGCAACTCTGCTATGCCTGAATCTTCAAGAATTCAAGAAAGTGTGGGGTGTGTGTGGTGGCTCACACTTGTCATCTCACTGGGAGGCCTGGGTGGGAGGATCCCTTGAGCTCAGGAGAGACTAGCCAGAGCAAGAGCCAGACCCTGCCTTTACTAAAAATAGAAAAACTAGCCAGTTGTTGTGGTGGGTGCCTACTGTCCCAGCTACTAGAGAGGCTGAGGCAAGAGGATTGCTTGAGGCTGAGAGTTTGAGGTTGCTGTGAGCTGTGATATTATGGCATGTGATCTATGTCCCAGGGCGACAGAGATTCTGTTTCTAAAAGAAAGGACAGTAGGCTGAGTGTGGTAGGCCAGGCTTACATCTGTAATCCTAGCACTCTAGGAGGCCTGGGCAGGTGGATTACCTGAGCTCACAGGTTCAAGACCAGCCTAAGCCAAAGCAAGACCTTGTCTTGCATTGTGGTAGGTGCCTATAGTCTCAGCTACTTGGGAGTCTGAGCCATGAGAATCACTTGAGCCCAAGAGTTTGAGGTTGCTGTGAGCAACCTACCGTGGGTGACAAAGTGAGACTTTGTCTCCAAAAAAAAAAAAAAAAGAAAGTGTGGTAATGAAGTTAATATGAAAGAGTATTCCAGGAAGAAGGTACAAACATGAAAATCATAAAATCAACCTTTACATCCAGCAACAAACTATGTATATAAGCATTTAAGATTTTTCTTCAGGCAATATTAGAAACTTTTCAAAAGAGATCTTCCTCTCCCTTTTTAAAAGAAAACAGCATGTCCTTCTATTTCTCCTTGGCCAGCTGTCAGGTCAGTTTGTTTTTTAGTCACCACTACTGGGGCAATTCTATAAGAGAAAGAAGAGAGACGTGGCTTCTTTCACGTAGTACAACGTGTGTGAATTCCGTCCACACGAGA
Source organism: Otolemur garnettii (assembly GCF_000181295.1). NCBI lineage: Eukaryota > Metazoa > Chordata > Mammalia > Primates > Galagidae > Otolemur > Otolemur garnettii. The sequence goes on from NW_003852452.1 coordinate 3,446,546, forward strand.
GCGCGTATCATCAGTAGTCACTACACTGTATTGCTGAAAAGCATTTCTTTGAATGGCTATATCACATTTGTTCAGCCATTTATACAGCTGGTAGACATCTGAATGGTTTCCCAGTTTAGGCTATTCTGAATAATCTAGCTATGAACATTCCAGTACAAATCTTGGGGTGTTCTCATTCTTTTTGGCTATCCGAATTCCTCACATTGGATTTGCTGAGTAATCTGGTAAACTCATGTGTACTTTTATAGGAAACTTTAGAACTTTTCCAAAGTGACTGAACCATTTTCTATTCCCATAGACATGTCTGAGGGCTCCCATTTCTCTACATTCACATCAATACTTTCTATCCCCTTTTAATGACCACTGCTGTAGTAAGTGTGAAGTGGTACCTTGAATTTAACCTGCGTTTCTCTAATGCCACTGAACATACGTATTTCCATGTGCTCATGAGCCATTTCTAACTCTATTTAGTGAAGAGTATGCATGTATGTGCATTCATATTTATTTAAAATTTACTGCTTTTTTAAAAAATAGCTAGAGTGTAGTGGTGTCATCATCACAGCTCATAGCAACCTCAAAATCCTGGGCTCAAATAGTCCTCTTGCCTCAGCCTCCAGAGTAGCTAGGAATACAGTCATGTGCCACCATGTCAAGCTAATTTTTCTAATGTTTATAGAGAGAAGGCCTTGATGTTATGCTCAGGCTGATCTCAAACTCCTGGTCTCAAGAGATCCTCCTGTCTCAGTCTCCCAAAGTGCCATGATTATAGCTGTGAGCTATTGTACCTGGCCCTTTGGCTCTTTTTTTTTTTCTTAATTGGGCTGTCTTGTGATAGAGTTGTAAGAGTTTTAACTTGATTATAAAGAGTAAAACCTATGATGATGAGCTAGTATACAGCTATTATCAAAATATTCATAATAATAGAAAGTATAATGACAGTAAATAAAAAAAAAGTATACACAGTTTCCTCTCAAATGAATTTTTTTTTTTCGCAGTTTTTGGGCTGGGGCTGGGTTTGAACTCACCACCTCCAACATATGGGGCTGGCACCCTACCCCTTTGAGCCAAATGAATTTTTTTATATACTTACACAGTAAGTCATTTTGTTACAAGTGCAACAAATGATTTATCAATATTCTATCATGCCTCTACTTTTTCCCAAATTTTCATTACTCAAATAGCTCTGGAATACTAAAATCCTTGTGGATTTTATTGGCATGGTTCTAAGCCTAAGTATTTGCCAGCATGTAAGGTGAAGATTTTTTTAAATGTTTACCATTATTTCATTATTTTTTTAAGTTCAGTATACAAATATCCACTGTATACTGTTAATAATTAGAGAATTAAAGTTGATGACTACACAAAATACAAGATACATGGAAATAATTCTTCAGAAACGTATAGTATTTTTACATGGAAAACTTCTCATTATTATTGAAAATATAAAAAGACACATCTGTGTATATTGAAAAATTATTAATGATGATATTTTTACTTGGTTAGGTATTCCTTCTGTTATAACTCAGGTTATCTTTCTAGGGATGTCAGTATACCACACAGAAAATTCAGTTTGCTTGGGGGGTTCAGAAGGATCGTAGCAAACAGCTGGCCCACTGGGGGGCACATATCTGACATTGGGTGTTACTTTATCTCCAAGTACCTTCAGGCTTTCCTGTATATTCATAAGAGTAAACCAGTAACACAATTTCAACAGTTTTAGAGTTTGTGTCACCAGTTGGATACATGTTTCACAACCTTCACCATGTCTTACACCTAAGATTCTTTGCACAGTAAGTCATTCTTAAATTTTTAAATTTTCCAAAATCCGACTAGGTAAGAGGGGTACAATGAGCGGTATGAAAAGCAGTGTGTTCTTTGCTTGGTTCATCAAGGAATACTGGGCACGGCAAGGTAGGGCTTTCTGAAAGTTGATGACTTTCACTAACCACTAAGGTGACTCCTAGGAAAAATGACAACTAGAACGTTAGGGGTGACAGATGGTTCTCAGGACGGAGACGTGGGTCAAGCCTGTGTGAGGGTGAATGGGACAGAGGTAGGGGGCAGATGGGAAGCCTTATCTCCTAACTTCCTTGGTGGTTAAACCACAGAAGTGGGCAGGGGTTGGGGGCATAAAACATTTCTCCTGTTGTTTCTCCAGCTCTATCAGGGACCTTGGGGGAAAGTGGTTAGGGAGAGGTACCTAAAGGAGGGTGAGGAAGGTGGTCACTTTATGTCCAGTTTGGAGTCCCGGTTGGGGAAGAATTCATCTGTAAGGGAATGGCAGTCAGGATACAGCAGGGACTAGAGTCCCTGAGAGGAGCAGCCTGACCATATATGGGAGATTCAGGACCCTTTGCATTTGAGTACAATTCCTAAGGAAACTTGAGGGCTTGGAAAACATGCATTAAAATGAAAGAGTAAATAAACTCAGACTTACTACAGATTTGTCCACATGAAGGAGAGCTAATGATCATTATGTCAATGGAACATTATTTCAAAAACATACATGTTAGAGCTATTAAAGCAGGGGTCCTCAAACTTTTTAAACAGGTGGCCAGTTCACAGTCCCTCAGATCGTGGGAGGGCCGGACTGTGGGCCCCAGGGCTGCTAAGCAGGATAGGCAGCGGTGGCAAAAACAGCCGGCAGGCCGGATAAATGTCCTAGGCGGGCCACATGTGGCCTGTGGGCTGTAGTTTGAGGATGCCTGATCAAAAGCCTAAGAGTTTGAATAGCAGGTTATGCAAAAAAAGGATGTGAGTGGATAGAGCCCCCAAAAGGCTGGATATTCAGCTGTTCTCACCAGAGGTGAGTTCAAGATGGCATAAAGTTAGGCCACAAGTACAAAAGAAACATTGTGAACTGCAGGAAAGAAAGATCTATCTTCTAGGATAACATGTGAGCCATGGGGAAGCACGCTTGATGCAAGAAAGGGTTTGCAAATACGGGCCCCAAGGCAGAAATTACTATTATTTCGACCTATACCTTCTTGAAAATATCACTTCTGGCTGACGTGTCTTAGAAAAGCTGAGATACAAAAGTAAATTGTTATGTCTAATTATAGGATGGTTTTACTATTACAAAGCGATTGTAAATACGTGTACAGAAGCTGTAACATTACTTATGTAAAGCTGCTATCACCAAATATTAATAATACACAGGCCATCTCTACTACTCTGCTTCACCCTCAGTCTCGTGTGACACTTGGAAGGAACATGGAGCTATCCGCCAGGGGCAGAGTGCTGAGAAGGTGTGAAGATAGCATCCTGAGGAAACCTGAAAATACACTTGAACTTATGTAAATCCTAAGACCTTGTTCCCAGGTAGGATGCTCTCGTGCCGTTTCCGTCACGCTGCAGATACTAAAGCACGTAAACAAGACACACACTTCCAATGTCCTAGATTCCTAAAGGCTTGCTTTATTTTATTACACACCAATAAATCTTGAACAGCTAGGGGGGGGGAAAAAAAAAGCAAACCACTTTGTTATAATTGAAGCAGTTCCTTAAAGAACCAGCTCTATTTCGTGAGAGTCACAAAAGAAAACACCAACTGATAGTTGAGCTTTCTTTGGCTCCCTCCCTCCCCGCTTTCCTTCTCCGTAAGCCATCTTCATGTACTGCACAGTAATCCATTACAATATGTTCCAACATCTGCCTCCCCATATGATGTATGACCTATCCGATTGACCCTTTTTATGCCGCTCCAGACTTGCTGTTCATTACTGTGGGAGGATGAACACTCCGCATCTATTCCTGAGGTCACCAACCAGTAAATACATCTCCATTTGGCAAGGTAGGAAGGACGCTGGCTGGAAGGCTTTTCAAATCCTCTTTATCTACCCGTGCCTATACTTATACCTTTAATTAGCTTAATTTAGGGTGAAAGATACTGTGAAAATTCCTTCGGAAGCAACAGCAAGAAGAGAAAGGCTTGTTGAAGAGGAGAAAAAAAAAATTGTTACTACCAAATAGTCACAATTTCACGTGGGTTATAATCTCGATTACGGTATCATCAGGGAGGTTTTTAAAGCGAATACCTCCCTCCACCTATGTTTGTTATCAGGAAGTCATCGTTTGTTTTACTCCAACAGATTGAGGGAGGGGTGATACCCATCAAATCCTTTTTTGATGGCGTTCTAACTCAGTACAAGAAGAACTTGAGTGTCAGTGCGTATTACAACAGGCTATATACTATTTTGTCTATTTTAAAAACATACTTCTAGAAGACACACTTGCTGGATGCTTGAAATTACTTGGCACGTGTAGGGAGAGAAAGTGCAAGAAGCCTGGTGTTCTCAGAGACTGTGATATGCTAATCGCTTTGCTGGAAGTCTGCGTGCTATTTCAGGGACCACCATGACAATTCTGTGTCTTCAGGGGGGCTGCGGGGACTCACGGTGGTTCCATAACTCAGCGAAGGTTAACCAACCAGGAGTATGAGAAGTCTGAGCAACCTCAGGTTCTCCTTTCTATCGTGGGCTGTATAAACTTATCATACGGCTAAGTCACGCTACTGTGGAAAACTGCTTCCCAAACTTAAGCTTTGTGTAAGAAATGCATCGCTTTGGCCATAGAATAGCAGCAGAATCCCTCTACCTGCTGACCAGGGGAAAGAGGAATTTCCCTAACCACTGACTCGATAATGATAGCTTCTAAGACCAGGGGTTTAAAGGCTTTGAGAGTAAAAGACTCCTTGAATCAGTGGCAACATAATTCTACTTTCAAAGGCACCCAGGACCATTTAGGATTTCTTTCTTTCTTCGTTTTTGTTTTTTTTTTTAATTGCTGTTTTGTTTTGCTGCTAGTACTAATAGAAAACACATATGAGAGGTGAAAATAAAGAAAAAGGACTTCCTTCTGTGGATTCCTCCCTTGCTTTGCCTTCCCCCATCTGTAAACCTTTAAGATTGAGGAAGTGATGCCTATTAATATTAGTGCTGGCTCTGGGAGTCCACAGACTCTTGAGATTAATGAATCAAAATTTCAGGTGAAATCTGGACACAGAAATAATAGCAGCAAAATATAGTAATAGCTACAAGTAATATAAATAATACAAACACTACAAATAATAGCAACAAAAACAACAATAATAATAGCGGAGGTTACAGAATGTGTGCCTTGCTCAGACCCCATCTCTCTGAACCTCTCGACAACCTTAGGAAACAGGTGTTATTTTTCTTTTATGGGGGAAGACAGTGAGGCTCAGAGAAAGTAAATGTCATCTGTCCAAAGTTGCACAGGTTCGAGACAAAGCTGAGGCTGGCACCTATGTCTTTTTGATTTTTTACAGAGCTCATAACTTCACCACCAGGCCTTCGGAATGGCTTTTCTGGTCATTTTAATACAGTAGTTGGGTCTGTGTGCTTTGAAGCAGAGTTAGGCAAACCGAGGCAGCGTAAGTGAGAGAGGACTGCTGACAGGGGCTGCCCTCTTCTGATAAGAACTCCACTCTAGGCTCCGCACCTGGAGATCAGAGGCTAAGGTGCCAGCCACATACACTGAGGCCGGCAGGTTCGAACCCAGCCTGGGCCTGCCAAACAACAATGACTACTACCACCAAAATTAAAAAAAAAAAAAGCCAGGCGTTGTGACAGGCGCCTGTAATCCCACTTACATGGGAGGCTGAGGCAAAAGAATCACTTAAGCCCAAGAGTTTGAGGTTGCTGTGAGGTGTGATACCACAGCACTCTATCGAGGGTGACACAGTGAGACTCTGTCTCAAAAAAAAAAAAAAAATAGAACTCTACTCTAGGGGATGCATGGTGGAAAAGAGGCTTTTAAAACAATTTATATATATTTTTTAGAGACAGAAGATCTTTCTGTCACCCAGGTTAGGGTGCAGTGGCATGATCATAGCTCGCTGCAGCCTTAAACTCCTGGGTTCAAACAATCCTCCTACCTCAGCCTCCTCAGTAGCTGGGATTACAGATGTGTGCCACTAAGCCTGGCTGACAAGAGGCTTTTGGGAAAAGAGATATATAAGGTAAAGAACAGAATCTTAAATGGTTGCATTTTTGACATGTGAATTAGTGAAATTTCTAGGGGAGGAAATAGCTGAAGACAGGTGAGATTAAAAGGAGTAGAGTGGGCAGGATTTTTCCAGTGTTACCAGCATTTCTGCTTTGTAACATTTGGTTGATTCTGTGTCTCTAAAAAAAATATACAAAAATGATTAAAAAGTTTTAAAAGCCTCTTTTTTATATGTGGGAATACTACTAGAAGAAGTGATATTTTGAGTCTTCAAGTTGTTATAATTAAATTAATTGTTTCTTAAAAAAGGACAGCTGAAACAAAACGTAGAGAGTAGATATCAGGTAGGACGAGAGTTAAGTGGGAAGATGTTGAAATTGGGAAACACCAAAGAAACTGAGTTTGGGGAAAAAGAAATAAATGTTAACAGACATAGGTGACAATTTTCACCTATCCTATAATCTTAGTTCTAACTGGTTCTGAGTAAATCATTTTGGGAGGGAATTTGTACAGCATGAGAAAGGCTCAACGGAATAATTATACAAATGAAATGTGAAATTGCAAATGTGAGAAATACTACAAAATAGACGTATATGGTATTGTGGGAGCATATAAGAGAGAGCTCTCCTATGGGCAGGAACGTTAGGAGAGACCGCCCGGTAACTGTGAACTCTCAGAGGTCAGAAGGACGCGCTGATACAACTACGTCCATTCAGTAGGGGAAAGACTGGAGACCAACTCTGGGTTGGGAGGGAACACACAAAGTCTGCAATGTGGAAAGGAAGCCAGGAGGCTCACTGTGCTAGGACACAGTCTAGAAAGCTAGATGAGAAGCTATAGCAGTTTAAGAAGAGGCATGACACGATGAGATTTACCTTTCTTCAAGATTAGTCTAGATGTAACAGACTAATCTATTTAGGGGAAGAAACAGCTGAAGACAGGTGAGATTAAAAGGAGTAGAGTGGGAACCCACTTTTAATAAAATTAACATTTACCTAATCACATTTTTACATGATTTAAATTGATTCCAATCAATTATAGAATAAGGTTAGATATGTAATTTTTTTTTTTTT
>NW_003852452.1:3454129-3473227 GCF_000181295.1 Otolemur garnettii
TACCAGAGGTGGTGGGTTCAAACCTGGCCCTGGCCAAAAACTGCAAAAAAAAAAAAAAAAAAGAATAAGAAAGTTATAGCAAAAATGAGCCATTTGTACTACCCAAACTGCATATAATTGTTAAATCAATTAAAATAAAACCACAATCCAATAGCACCTGGTATTTACAATTTACTGTTACTTTCATTAACTTTACTGATCATAACAGGCTTCCTGGTTCCTTTCCAATTTCACAGGCAATGTTTCTCATTTATCTTCCAAGTAGTAGAGAATAATCAACTATTTTAACTTTATTTTCATGCTTTAAATGGATCCATTCACTCAACAAATATTTATTGAGCACCTACTACATGCCAAACACTCTTCCAGATACTTGGAACATATCAGTAAATGACTTCATCTGCCTTCGTGAAAAATTTTAAAGTTTCATCCCAAGAAGACTTGCATGAATATTAATCATTTGTAGTAGTATCTACTGGTGTGTTGGTGGTGTATTAATCTACATACCAGTAGATACCACTATGGCACTAGGTACTACTTGTGATTATTACCATTGGGAATTTATATACTCATGATTCTTGACATTTTAGACATGAATGATGTTTTGGGAAGAGCTGAAGTCACTCTTCAGAGTGTGTTGTTGAAACATAGATGGTACCACATGTACGGACCTGGAAAACATTAAGCTAAGTGACATGAGCCATGCGGAAAGGATAAATACTGGGTTTCACTTATACGAGGTCCTTAGGGCGGGCAAATTCATAGAGACAGTAGGCAGACTAGCGCTTTCTGGGGAATGAGGGAAGAAGGAATGGAGAATGGGGAAACACTGATCAGTGGGTACAGAGTTTTTGTTTGATGATTTGGAAATAGTGGTGATGGTTTTACAGCACTGTGAAATGTACTTAATGTTACTACACTGTACATTTAAAAGCGTTGAAATTGTAAATTTTCTGATATGCATGTGAGATCTGAGAAGTCTGTGACTGCCTCGTAGAAAGAGTGCCGCATACCCCATTGCTGAATTCCACAACGGTCACCAGATGGCCAGCGGGAGGACTTCAGAGGTGACCGGGGTGATAAGCAGCAATGCTGTGTGTAGTCTATTTTCTAGAATGAGTTTGCAAACTTAACTGTCCAACCTCGAATATTACCCCATTTTTGAAAAGCACATGACTAAGAAGGCATTGGAGGAAAAGAAACAAAAAAAAGGACCACTGTTTTCTAGGGCCACCTTAAGATTGATTTCCTTAACACAAATTATCTCTTTTATTCCCGTATGTTGATATATTAACTTAGGAGGACAAGTGCAAAGGGGGAGATAAGCGTTGTTATTTCAAAGTAAAAGGAGGCTGGAAACATCAGATTCTTGTACAAAAATTATTTACTAAACCAAGCCTCTCGCTTTGGAAACAAATATAAATAAAAGCAAGAGGAAAGAGGAGCAGCTTCAAAATTACCCACATCGAGTCATGACTCTTCCAACCTAACAGTTGCTCTAAAACAGAAGCTGGGAGATCAATCAGCCCTTCATCAACTCTGCAGAAAGCCCAGCCTTGGCTGGTCCTGCTGTAAAAGGTAGCTCTTTCTTCACTTTCCCGTCCTGCTCCAAAGCTAGCTTCTTTTTCATATTCAGATGACTGTTTATGAGCTCGATCCTGTTTCAACTGTCACTCTTTACATCAAGGGAAGATAGATGGGACACACCAACCCCAACCTAAATGACCTTTGGATGTGACAAGAGTTTTAGGTCAGCCTTGCTAAATGGAGGCCTTGGTGTATCGAGACATGCCTTGGGGTGAAATTTACAGTGAATTTATTATCTCCCAATGCCCTTTGGACTGCTTCCCACCATCAAACACCATGGCAGCACTTGGAACAGGAAGAAATACATTAACTGGAATCTGATCGTTTTAAAAGGTTACAGCTGCCCAAATATAATTTAATTTCATACTTGCCCTTTGAGGGTTTGGTGTATATTTTCATTTTATGACTGCAAATGATAAAGCTCTTAAGATTCCAGGCAATAAAAAGAGGGGGGAAAAAAAGTATTTTAAGGGTTAGAAGTCTATTCAGTTCATACTCAACGAATGAAGTGACAAATTAGCTTTTTTTTTAAAAAAAAAATAGAACATTGCTCTTTTTTATTTGGATCATCTCTTATTCCTCTTCTGATCCTACAATTAGGTTGTTTGGTTGAAATCAGTAGGTGAACACCAACCTCAGGCCTCCGCCAGTGAGAAAAGAAAAAGGGCTATTTAAAAAAATGAAGATAAACTCAATCTGATTTAAAGTGAAAATATTCTAGTACAAGGAACACCTATTTTTCCAGTAACATTTTTTCACAGAAGTGGGAAAATTTACCTATTAAAGTGTGTCAACATCGTATCAACTTACCGCTGACCCTATACTTTTCAAGTATCTCACACTTCCATAAACTTTAATAGAAGACTCACAAAATCCTACAGAAATACCGTATTATATTTCCCCCAATTTAATCCATTAATATTATTACTATTATTCTATTGACAAAGAATATGGTATTGCTAACATGATGGGATAAATCAAAAGGAGAAAAAAATCACCAACAAAACTCACTTAAAATCACCTACAGTTTATAGTTTCAGCCATCAAAAAGAAAAAAACGTTGGCTTTTTTTTTTTTTTTTTTAATTCAATACCTTGCTGGAGACCTAACAGTTCTTTAAATATCAATCCAATAGTGTTTTAAAGCAGCACACAGGTTGGATTCACTTGTAGGAAGGAGAAAAGTCACAGAATGAAACTTTTCATTTAACCCAAACCCATCAAATGCAACAAAGTTGCCTGTGTGTCCTCTCCCCCCCACCCCTCCACCCCCCAACCCCCCTCCCCAAACACCACAGAAGCCCTTATTCATTCTTCATTTGGTCAGACAACAAATCTTTCTTGAAAGTGACTGAACTAGATCCTATGAAGCTTATGCTTTTAAAAAATATTTTGGAATATTATGAAAGGGCATTCCTTACACATGAACAGTAGCAGAGACAGAAACACGAAGTTATTTATGCATAAGACAATAGATGAGATAATTATGAATATTAGCGAACATATTTCTGTTAGCAAATGTGAGTTTCATGTGGAGGTGCTACTGTCTGACGTGATTATTTAACCCGTATATTAATCCTACGGGGCAGGGAATATTACTGTTCTAATTTTCAGATTATGAAAAATGTAGCCTCGTGAGGTTAAGAAAACTGCCCCACGTAGCTCGTCTAGTGGTTACCAAGACTCCAACGACCTGGTTGTTAATTGGAAACAGTACTCACTCGTTTACTTTTTCATTTATCCCTTTTCATTCAAGAAATATTAAAGACCTGCCTAAAGTGAATGAGCCGAAATGAAGGAGCCCAAATTGGGCTTCCCAATATGGCAGGATTCCACTCCTATGAAGTGCAGATAGTTAAATTCATAGAGAGAGAAGGCAGAGTACTTGTTAGCAAGGGCTGAGAAGGAGGAGTTATTGTTTAATGGGTAGATAGTGTCATACTGGGGTGGTGAAATGTTTGGGAGGTGGGCAGTGGTGAGGGTTGCACAATGGTGTCAATGGACTTAATGCCTCTGAAATGTACATTTAAACATGGTTAATGCTGGTTTGGTTTTCTCTTCCTTTCCTAGTTCTTGGAGCAGTGGTCACCATCTGGGCAATGGGCACACTTACAGCCATGCCTCAAGCACAAAAGTGATCCATGTAACCCACACCGTTGGTACCCCCTTCATATTTTGAAATTTTAAAAAAGGAAACAATTCAATCTGAATTGTTTATCAAAAAATGATTAATAGGAAACATTTTTATGTTATATATATTTTACCACGATGAATAAAACCTTTGGAGGACTTATACATTAGTAAAGTTTTGGGTCACAATCAAAATTTTAAAAAAACGTAAAAGGAGAAATTAAATAATTTTAGTATTGATTCTGGCAAAATAAGATGAGGAATTAATACAGAGAGAAAAGCAAATGTTTTCTCTCTCCAGTATAAGGAAAAACTGCTGGCTAGAAGGACATTGGCACAGCTGAAACCCATCTTCAAATGAAGGGATTCACAGAACGCCTGTGAAAGTGTCAGACCCCCGGCTCCTTCTCCTCAGTTCAACTGTCTGTTAAGTCAGGCTCATGCTATCTGGGCATAAGGTGGGAGAAACGTTCCTCTCTGGGGTTGGCAAAGAGACCAAGAGAATTTAGGGGTTGATGAAACCGTTTTATATCCTGATTGTGCTGGTTGTTAAAACTCAGAATTTAAAGTTTGAAATACAATAATTTTATGGTATGTTAATTTTAGAAATTAAAAAAATAAAAGATACAAACGTGCGGGAAGAAAGGATCTTAGGAACCAACTTGGACTTTTGATTCTTCAACATGTTGGCCTTTCTTCCCGAGGAAAAACTAGAAAAAAGTGAGAATCTGGTAACATTGTAGATGATAAAGATTTTCTACAGCGCAAGACAATTTAAATTGATCTCTCTATATCTTTAGCATGTCCATATAACGAATAAAGAACGGACAACGAATGATTTCAGTGCGCAGAAGGGTAAGGGGTTAGGGGTCAGCACCCACCATTTGAGATAACATGAGTATAAAGCACTGATAGCAGCCAGTTAAACAAGGTGAAAAGAATTCTCCCCATTTCAGCGGATGCTAAGAAACCCATTGTGCGGTTGGTTCTCTCTCGGTATAAAAACCATGAGCTGTGCTTCCACCTGCAAGTTTTTCTTTGCCAAGAGAACGCACAGTCCCTTCCCAATCTCTGAAGCATAGTTTGAAAACATCCAATTCTAATGGGCGAGTGGATAAAAGTGAGGGCTTGTTATTGGGGTTATAGTCTAAAAGTTATCCTCTCTCCTTGACATAGCAGGGTGCTATTTCACTTCCTTACTAGGAAATAAATTATGGATGAAAACATTTTTAAGCTAGTATATTCTAATATCTAGCATGTTCGCAATTCTGTTTAGAAAATAAATAATTAGTCCCAGGTATCTTTTTCCTTGATAGCCTTCATCCTTGCCATTTCAAATTCCCAATTCCAACTCTTCACTCACGGGCTCAAAATAAATGACTAACAGAACTGTTCACCTCCCAGGCAAATATTTCTAAAGGAGACAGTTCCTCCATTTTTTTTTCAATTGTAGGATAATAAAAAATTAGCTAGAGACCTAGGAATTTCCAAGGATCTTGAAAAAGAGAGGGGCGGAAAGAACTGAAGAGAAGAGATGAGTGGGAGAAAGAGGTAGAGAGAAATTAAAAGAGAAAAGTGATAAAAACAGGGGAAAAGTTGAACTGAAGTGAAGAAAAGAAGACAAAAGTCAGAGAGAGGAAAAAAAAATACAGAAAAAGAAGAACATTTCAGAAATAGGAATAAAAAGGAAGATTCTTGGAAGTTACTATTTTAAAATCTTTGGGAACCTTAAGGGCCAAAAAAGTTTATATACAGTTGGCTGTGTCTTTCAAATGGCTATGAAGCCATTTTATGTCAAATGATCATTTATTTATTTCTAGATGGTCCTTATTTTCCAGGATGTAAGCACATTCTTTAATGTTCTTAGTTTATTTGGGGGTAATCTAGCACTGGTTTGACCATTCCAGGAAGATGTCATGGGAATACAGGCAGTCCCAGAGTTACAGATATCAGACTGACATGAAACTTGTAGATTATTATAGCAAGTCCCCGAGTTACAAACATCTGGCTGATGTACGACTCACAATTACAAACAGAGGCCATTACTGGTAATAGGTAAATGTATCTGTTCCAACTTACATAGGCAGTACAAATGCAACTTAACTACCAACCCCACAGAACCTACCTCATGCCTAACCTGGGGACTGCTTGTAATGAAAACTTTCTGGCTTACTGGGATCTTCAGAGCTAGCTGATTTTCAAGGTTCCAAAGCGTTTCTTTTGACAGCTTCACATTCATGATTGCCTCATCATCCTTCTGCCATATTTTCCTTGACAGCACATTCATAAATGCATTCACAAATCAGGGAGGTCTGCTTGTAAAGTGCAAAGGTTCCTCTGGGGGATTTCTGAGATCTTGGCTATGTTCGAGCTCCTCTTTCCTCCATGAGATGTAGGGAGGACTGTTAAATGGGCAGGTCCAATGACTTAAGGCCAGATTCACACATCACTTCAGAAGCAGGTTGAGACTAGAGCCCTTTACTTACTGCGGTTTTGTTCAGCATAGGGGAGGTTAGGAGGAATCATCATAGTTAGGCCAGTTACTTTGCCTGCCTTTATAATGTTCTCACCACCCATTCTTGCTGTAAAACTGTGCAACGTAACAGAACACTACAATTATTCAAGGACACACTGTCTTTTCCTTCAAAGGAGAAAGTTTGTTCCTTTCACAAAAACCTATCCACACCACCCATAAAAACAAAACTCCAACAAATCTGAAGGCATGAAAATAAATAGAGGATAGATTATTTTAATTTTAGTAAGAATTGACACATAGGTTTTTGTAATTTTACATGCAAAAAAAATAAAAGAGTTTTATATGGAGAGGTTATTTCGTTTTTATCCAGACTTTCTGCTTGTGTTATATATGAAAGACTTGGCTCCCAAAAAAGGTGTTCAACTCCAACTTGAATTAAAATGCATTTCTTTATTTGCCATGCACCTCTGCACTACAAAATATAATTTCTGCAACCTTGCAAATTAGTTAACTTGAAATATGAAAAAAAATTGTTAAAAATTGTTCTGCCAGTTTAAAACCCTTGTATCTCAGAAAAAATGATAAGTATAATAGAAGCTAATGATGCCTGAATGGTTATTCTATGTTGACTATTCTGTATGGACCACCAAACTTAATCCTTACAATGCCTTTTTTATTTTTATTTTTTTTTATTGTTGGGGATTAATTGAAGGTACAAGAAACCAGGTTACACTGATTGCATTTGTTAGGTAAAGTCCCTCTTACAATCCTGTTTTGCCCCTCAAAGGTGTGGCACACACCAAGACCCCAGGCAACACCTTTTTAATATAGGAAAATCTGGTCCCATTTCACAGGTGAAGAAAGTGAGATTAAGAAGTATTCAATAATTTGTCCAAAGATAAAGGTAAATAGAGTCTGTATCATTCTAGAACTCAAGCTCATAACCCATTACATCATACACACCATTTAAATTTTATGACTTATAGGCTTTAACATTTGTAAATGTTTCATCAGAATTTAGGGGAACATGTCTTAAAGGAGAAAAATGCCCAAATCCGTAATCAACTGATTACTATACCCATATACCAGAGTGCTACTAAATGGTTACAATGCAAATACTGAATGTAAGAAAACTGGGTATCTCATTGTTTTATATGGTATTTAATAGTACAGTAGCCAGAAGCTCAGTAGCCTGTGTCTAAAGTGATACTAAAACACCCCAAAGTTAAAATTGCTCTGGAAGGAAACTGGAAAGAAGCAGGGTGAACCAAACTAAAACGAGAATAAAAATGAAGATGGGGTAAGGCCTTTGAAGTTTTAATTGTTTGGTTAAATGTCTTGGCATCTCTCCTCTATGTCAACCAAGTGTTTCAGTTATAGTTTCTCTAATAATTTAAAATTACTTCAAAATTAAAGAACTGGAATTAGGGGAAAATCAGTCCTATGAAAAATACTTAGAGCACATATTTGTAATAGTAGGATTTACAGAATACAGCAAAATTTCAGATGGAAACATCTTTGTGATCTTAAAGCAACTCCTACAGATGAGGGGACAATATTTTCTATAATTCTGTCTCATTCCAAATAGGAAGTCATTGTAATTTTCACTACATTAATGGTAACACTAAGTAATTATTACAGTAATTTTCACTAAGTAATAGTAACACTATGACTTTTATATTATATGTTAAAGAACTGATAATAGAGAATGCAAGGTAGAATAGGGTTGCAATTTTCACGTTAGACGCATTACTGATGCTGGTCTAATGCTCATTTTAGGAAATGATTTGGGAGCATAGTTTCAAGTCTCTTGTTCTATTCCTGTCTACTTTCTTCATCCAAGGAGTGGTTGGTTAAGAGAAAAGGAACATGGCAGCAAGGGCAAGGTCAAGATTAAGAAAGATGGAATAACTTAAAGTTCATACCCGATACTTCCTTATCTCCCCGCCCTCAATTTAGCAGAATAATACTGAGAAACTTCCACTGGGAACAGCCGATTTGAAATGTACTTGGCTGACTTAAGTTTGTGTTGTTTTTTGTCTTTTCCTTTTTTTCCTGGAAGAATCAAATAGGGCTCTATTTTCAAGTCTTGTGAAGACAGTTGCCAACCAAACACAGCTCAAAACTGTAATATGGTTTTTCTTCTTGCTCCTTCTGTCTGAACAGTTCATTCAAGACTGCAATCTCTTATCTGCATGATTATATAATCATCTTTGAATACCATCTTTCTTCTACGAAGCAAATAAAATACCAACGATTTGTACATAGAAGGTTCAAAGTGCTGTAAACAATCTCACTTTGAACCTTCTATGTACAAATAGATAGGAAACAGCATGCTTCTCTGTGGTTTTGTTTTCTAAATTCCTTGATCTTTCAATAGCTTTTCACAAAAGAATTAATTCACAGAGCACAATCACTGAACTCAGCAGAATGAAAGCAATTCAGAAGGTTGCCATTGTTACCAATATGCAAATCCTAACCATTGTTTTATTCACCCTTCCTTAATGTAATGGTACAAAATTAGCCATTTCTCTCCCCCTCCTTTTCTACAAAACAACTTAAACATAATATATACTAATCTGTGCATTCATTTTTGGAGGATATCATGGCAAAATAAGAAGCAGCTACATTTAACACTCAGTTGCTGGGGTTCTGGGCACATTTCTGTTAATATTAGCCAGGTCACCATTTATAGTCTAAATTGACTCGTCTGTAAAACTAAGAAGAAATAGAAGAATGGTTTGTAAGTTTTGTCTAGAAGCAGAATCTTTAAACGATCTTAACCAGTAGAACTTGGTATATAAAATAAAGTCACTGATCCTGTTGAGGGGTGCTCAGAGACACTCGGGATTTCCAAGATAGCTTGAAACAACTGTTTCCCACTGCCTGTGCGCTCCTTCCCTTTCAGATACACTTGTCAGGATGGTAGGCTGTTTGCCTTTCTTCAAACTCTATTACCCTCTCACGCGCCATTCATTCTCTCAAACTTCAAGCTCCTTAAAGATCCAGCAAGGATCCTTGACTGATCCATCCTTACATTCCTTACGATGCTTAGCTCAATAGCTTACAAAGAATAAATATTTGCTGAATAAATGAAATTTCCGTGATAGTTTATACAAAGAAGTCACCTTCACATTCAAGTTTGAAATAAAACTATTTCCTCAAAGAAAACAGTGACAATAAAAATTTATAGATTTTCTTAAGAAATAATTTAGTTGTGGACAACAAAGGGGTAGAATACTGCCTTAGTGTATGATATTCTATTATTAGAACTAGAAAAGGAAGTAAGCCTTGAAGAGCTATACAAGAAAACATTTTGATGCTATATTTTTTAATTTTGTGCATATTTTTAATTTTTTAAAATTAAATCATAGCTGTGTACATTAATGCAATCATGGGGTACCATGTGCTGGTTTTACATACAATTTGAAATGCTTTCATCCAACTGGTCAACATAGCCTTCACGGCATTTTCTTAGTTGTTGTGTTAAGACATTTATATTCTCTCTATATATAGAATATATATATATATTCATTCAAATATGTTCTATAGTTGATGCTATTTATTACAAAACTATATATTATATTAAAAGCACCCATGGAAAAAAATACTTTATTTTAGACTTAGTATTTATTTAGAATAGAGGCAATGCCTCTATTTATATAATTTATTTGCCTTACACTTATGGAAAAATAGGACTGCACTAGAGGCATTCTCATTTTGTAGATATGAATATTGAAATATAGAGTGAACAATAGCAAGATATGGAACACTACACGGCAAATAACTACCAGCTTGGGTTCTGGGTTACTAAGCTCACTGCTTCTTATAGATTCTTATGATGGGCCTTAATAAAGGGGAATAAAACTACTTTCTCGAAAGTAAGACATTTTATCTCAATTTCATTGACTTGTTTTAGATGTTACTCTGTAAAGTAAAACCATATAGGAAAAATCTTTCAGGCACTACTTTTTAAGATTTTCCTTAAGCAATAAAAAAAAAAAATAGTTTTAATACCAGGTAATAATACTTATTAATCTGTGAATAATGCCAAACAATAACTCTTGCCCAGCACATCTTATCTGATAAATGTTAATACATGTACTTAATACAAGGTGTCTCAGAGGTCACCATATGTAGGAAAATTAACAAATTAATATTTTATATTTTTGATATTTTTATATTTATATTGAAACACATGGAGAAATGTTTTATAAATATTTCATAGGATTTCGTAATGACTATTTTGTAAAGAAAGATATATTTAGCTACAATTTCCCATTTTCCCTAGGTATGAATGTGTACATGGCAACTTTGGGACACCATGTAGTGTTTCTATTACTGTAATAAAGTCACATAATACCTTAGTGTAATAAAAAATTTCTTAAGTCTTTATCTCATCTTTCCTCTAGTTATCCCCTAAGAGAATAATTTTTGACTACAATTAATTAAATTTCTCTCTATATAACAATTGAGACTCCCACCTATATTCTCAGTTGTATATAATGCAATTTGCATGTTCTGGTTCCATATTTTGACTTAACTATACCAATAATGGATCATATCCATGGATAATATTCAACAATTTTCTGGTACCAACAAAAATACCTGGTATTTGTTCCCCTTAAGGGACATGTGTCTTCGTTTGGTTTGTTGGTCCTATTAAGGTTATTTATAAATTGTAGTTTTGCAAAGATTTTACTCCCAGTGCTGAATTTGTCTGTAAAAACATTCCTTGAATACCTTGAAAGAATACTAGCAACATAAACTAAACCAACAATAGTCTGAAGAATAAATTTCTAAGATAAACAAAAATCAGTGAATCTGAAGGATATTAGTGACCCCTTTTCTTATTATGGACTAGAAAATCAAAACATATTCTTTTTTTCTTGATAAGAAGAAAAAAAAGCCTAGTTTCAAAATTTCAATAAACTGATATTGTTCCTGGAATTATATCTACTGTTGGCCTTGAGCCTAGCAATCCTTTTATGTACACTAATTAGCCTGGAAAGATTTTAGAGTCACCTAAAACACGTTTTGATTAAAAGAACACAGGATACCATCGAGGAAGGGTATGGACTCATGGACTCGCAACCAGAAATCCTGGCACTGACTAATAGTTGTATTCCTTTAGATAGGCCATAACAGAGATTCAAGTATAATTATAAAGTTTAGCATTGATTTGACTGGTCCTTACAATGAACAGGGGCACTGAGGAAAAGCTCCCACGTACTGATGCTCCTGTTAGCATGTAATGGGACACCAGGAGGCTGCTGAAAACAAATAAAATACAGATATAGCGTGAAAAGACACTGTTTGGACGGTCTCCACTGTCCAAATGTCCAACACCTCCTGGGAACCACAGGGGTGGTAATAACTATGGAAGCAGTTCCTAACTGGTTCTTCCTTAAAGGGGATTCTTGAAAACTGCTGGGCTCTGACTCTAGCCCATATGGGCTTGGAAAAGTCAGAGAAAATGTTGGCTGCACTTTTTCCGGCCTATTTGCATATGTTCTTTAGTATGCAGAATGTCTCTGTATATAATTTAATTGTTGTTGGGCTTTTTTGCCTCTATTAATACATATGCAAATGACTCACTCCTGCAGCTGCGCGGTATCAATCATATGTGTGCTTCTGTCTGTCTGCCCTGCAGGCTCAGGGTCAAAGGCAGAGGAAAAGAGGGAAGCCAGTCTTTTAACCTGCACGAAAACTCACTCATGCAGACAGACATCCCACAGCAAAAGCACACCAGGGTGGGGACGGGAAGGAGGAGCAGTTGATCATTTTTCACCCTGGTTGGAAATGACAACAACCTGAAAGTGAAGCCGAGGAGTATGGTATATGGGCAGGTAAACATGAATACGGAACCAGTGTTCATCCTCGCAAGTAATTCTTTCAATAACAAGATAGAAATGCTCTCATCTAGATCTTTCCATATGGTCATTTCCTCCTTATTGATTTTCTGGGCTTTCTCTTGGGCAGACACATAAAGCCATGCTCAGTCACTCGCCATCCGCAGTCACTCACAGTGCTGGGAAATAGGAAGCATTTATCTGTGTCCCGTCATAATTATTGACCTTCTTCTGAGACTGGCAGGAGTCTGATAAAAAGGTGGATTTCAGTTTCTCATCTGTATCTACCTTGATGTTACTCTCTATCAGACAGAAGCTTAAGCCATTTCCAATATGACTTCACGTACCTATGATAGCTATGAAGAAAGATTGATTTCAGTTGATATTTTACATGATTCATTCTCTTACATGATCGCACATCATCTATCATTTTCTGTATCCCGGATGATGTATGGTATGGATGTTACTGGTGACGAGGGCTATAGTCCATGTGATTTCATTTGCAACAACTTGGAGTTTTGAGACTTCATACCAAAAATATTGTTCTATGTTTTAAAAAATAGTTCTACTAAAATTATTTTAAAAGTTTAATTAATGCAACAAAAATTCAGGATGGAATGCTACATGCTTATTTTGAGGAAAATACGACCGTCCAAGTAAAAATTCAACCCTTTTTTCCTTCTGCTTATCACTATCAATCATTGGTTGGAGTCCACATTTTTGGCTTCCTATAGGTAGAACAGGTGGCAACCATCTTTTGGCCAAGACCAAACACAGTATTATAAAGTGAGAAATAATTGGATAAATATTTCCTTCTAATTTCACGTCTTAGAAGCCTAGCTAAAAAATAGAAATAGCATATTACAGTACAACTATTACTATGGAAAATATTCACGATCCCCATTAAGTAAAATGCCAATTAACAAACATGAATATGACAAACCAATGGTAGAGGGACTATTGCTCTCATTTAATTTTACTAATTAGAAACAGGCAGTTCCTTTATCTGATTTTATCTAGTCACCAGTGTCCAAAAATTTAATGTGTAGCTTTATTTTGTGTAGTGATACTCACTTTTTAATATTGAAATGAAGTTAGTTTAGTTTTCTGGATAAATGACTCCCCCTCCTTCAAAAAGAGACATCAGCAGAATAAGAATCAAAATCATCATTGGTTTTCGGAGGAGAAAGTGAGTAGTTAGAAGAGGAAGAGAATGAAAAAAAAAAAAAAGAAGGAGAGGAAGAAAGAGAAGAGAGTACACTTAGAATATCAGATTGTTAATTGGCTAATTACTATTTTTATAAACACATCCTTCCCATTATTGAGAAATAATTTACTGGAGTGCTGTATTGGCAAGATGAGGCATATTGAGACAAATTAAAGTTGTTGATATCCTTGTTTATGTCAGCATATACAGTGACATAATATAGGAATAATCAAATATTATAATGTTTGGTTTTTTCATAAATTAAAATGATTTTAAAGGAATCACGTAAATGATAATAAGTGCTAAGACACATTCTTTATGCAGTGGTACATGGTTGTAAGATGAAGGGAAGAAATGGCAGGAGAGAAAAAAACCTCAAGTTTCTAATACACTAATTCAATCTTCCAATAGGGATAAAAAAAAATACAAAGTTCCTGGCCACGAAACTGATATCATTTGCTCTAGAAATTAATCCTATGCTGCTTTATTTTAATAAAAACAATTATGCTATTAGGTGTGATGTTTACTTTCACTTCACAAATACTTCTTGAGCATCTGCTATCTGCTAGGCTTCTTTCTGGGTACCTGAGATGCACTTTTGGACAATTACGAAGAACATGACAATCTCTGTCCTGATGCAGCAATACAGCTGGAATAGCAGCCAACAACTAAGGGACGTAATAAGCCAGTTATATAGTATGTTTACAAAACATGACTCATGTGGGAGGAAAAAAGCATACTAAGGAGCTAAGAAGGGTGGCATCCCTAGGAAGGTCAATTTTTAACTTTATTTATTCACTCATTTATTTTTATTCCAGAGTAATATGGGGGTACAGGTGATTAGGTTACACTGTTTGCATTTGTAAGGTGATGCCCAAGATGTAGCTGTGCCCCTCACGCAGGAAGCATGCCATCTACCCTTCCCTTGTGCCTGTTAGGTGAGAGCTCACCTCTAGGAGGGTCAGTGTTTAATTGTCATTAGGTTAGTTAGGTTAGGTCTCAGAGAGATTATATCAGAAAAAAATACTTGAATGAAGGGAGAGACTTAGCCTTTCAAGAGGAGGGAAGAGCTCCTATAAAACTGGACGATGGGAACCTCCCTTTGGTAAGTCAGGGACAAAAAGCTTACTGTAGTTGGAACACATTGACTAAGCAGTGAGGGGCAAGGATGTCAGAAAAATAATTTTTGTGAATACTATAGGGTCAAACATGGTATCCGATGCATAGAATGTATTCATAAGTCTCTTTTATTTCATTGAGAAGTGTTTTATAATTATAAAATTTCAGCATCATCTTACTGAACTGAATTCAATCTATTTTTTTCTTCTATCATCCAATGGTCTCTTAGATACCTAAATGTCTACTATTGCCTCTTTTTAAAGAATGGACATTAATTTATATAAAAAAATTGTTAATATTCAGGTTAATTTCAATACTATACAGCAAGACGGCTATTTCAGCAAAATAGATAATTTAAAGAGAGCGTAGAACTGGTAAAATTCATTCATCTTTGTGGTTAACACATATACTTCATCTTTTTATTTAACACATATACAGAGAGTGCATAAAATATTTCAAGCATTTGAATAAGTCACTTGAGTGACCGACTTCATAAATTTTGCCATCTGGCAGAAGCCCAGAAAGCAGGATTTAAAACATTCTACAAGTGCTGAGAGAGGGGGGATGCAGTGCGCTTTGGGACACATAGGGGCTGCCACTTCAACAGGGACTTGAGATTAATGAAGACTCCTTGTAGAAAGTGATATGTAAACCTGCAACTGAGTGGTTAGTAGGAGCTACCTCATAAAGATGGTGAGTAAAGGGGTTCCAAAAAAAGAAACACAATCGTAAAGATGCAGAGTGGAGACAGAACTTCAAGACACCGGAGAGTCTTTTAAGGCAGAGGTTCCCAACCTTTTGGGCACCAGGGACCAGTATTGTGGAAGACAATTTTTCTAAGGACCATGGTTTGGCTATGAGTCTGCAAGCAATTGATTTATTATGGTCTCTACGTAGTCAACCTCTCTGCTAATGATATTCTGTATCTGCTGTATTTGCAGCCACCTGCCAGCACCAGCATCACTACCTGAGCTCGACCTCCGATCATCAGGCATCAGATGGTCAGAGCAGTGTGCACCCTACACCCGGCGCACGCGCAGTTCACAGTGTGGTTTGCATTCCCACGGGAAGCTGATGCTGCTGCGGACCCCGTAGGAGGCAGAGCTCAGCCAGTGAAAAGAGTGATGCCTGTAATTACAAATGAAACTTCGTTTCTGATCATCTCTCGGTGTGTGGTCTGGTCCCAAACAGACCATGAACCAGCCCCAATCCACAGCCCAGAGACTGAGGACTGCAGATAGAAGGTCCGTGAGCAAGAGAAGGACATGACTAGATTTTCCATTGTCAGAAGATCGTGTGGCCAACATACAGTAGGAAGGCACTGACAGGGGCAAGACGAAGACAGCCCAGCTTAGGTGCTACTGTGGTGAGTCACGCAAGCATAGTGGGACTAGCTACACCCCCAAAGTGACAGTTATGATGGAAGAAATAGATGTGGGATGAGCCACCAGTGGATGGACAGATGCAGGGACAGAGGGAGGAACAGGAGCTAAGGAAGGATGGCGCTCGTGTTTCTAAATTGTGACACAGATGATGGAGCTGTTTGTTCCGAAGAGCAAAGAAAGAGTAAGTCTGGGGGCAGGGCAGACAGCTGCTGAGTTTCACTTGCCGTTCAGGTTAGCAGGTCTGTAAACATGTATTTCCTCTTAATATAAGGTGACCAGATGTCTCGCTTTTGGCAGGACTGTCCAGCATCCCATGGCCTTTTAAAAAAGTCCTGATTTTTGGAAAGAATACCCGACAAGCTAGGGAACCACGGGAGACCGGCAAGGGGATGTACGGTTTCAGCTGCCATGTGGCTATTTAGCCAGGATATGAGTTTTATATTATTTTTGTTAATTTTATAATGTTAAACTTTAATAATAACAAATAATTGTTGAGAACTGATTATCGAGAACTGCTTATCAAAGTTTGCATTGTTGATCAGTTGTTAGAATTCAACCACCATTGTTTAGACTTAATGAACAATGGCATTTTTTGGCATTGGCAATGATGAAAACATTTTGTAACTGTCTCTCAGATGAAAAATATTTCATCATTTTGAAACAAACCATGTTCCATACAATAATGCACTAAAAATTGTGGAACATGTGCTGTCCTTACCAGGAACTAATGCTGCGACTGAACGCGTTTTTTTCTACGGTAAATAAAGTGTGGACATCAGAAAAATCACAATTAAGTGTTGAGACTTTGAAAGCCACTTTATGTGTGAAATATAATTTAACAAATTCTTGTGAAAAATTTCATGACCTGTTAAACAATGACAGCAATCTACTAAAAAAAATTCACTCAAATGAGAAATATGCCAAAGAATAAAATAATACTATACATAATTTTTAATGTATTATATTTGTAAACTTATGTTGAAATTAAAAAAAATATTACAATACTATTTTTGTGTTCTATGAAAATTTTTGTTGCTTCATATAGACCAAATTTTTAATTAAGAACCTCCCCACCCCTGTCAATGGTGTCCCGCTTTACCGATGTTAAAATCTGGTCACCTTATCTTACTAGCCAACGAGCAGTTGACTAATGTGAATTTGGGGCTGAAGAAGATTTGAAAGGCAGAGACATATTTATACAAAATAAATAAATAAAATGGTATCTTGGCAGAACATGTTAATATGTATTATTTATTTATATATATGCATATGTATATACTCTATAGTCAATCAATTTTTCACTGTACAAAACATATTTATGCAAAAAAATAAAGTAGTATCTTGGCACAACATGTTAATATGTATTATTTATTTACATATGTGCATATATATGTATTCTCTATTCTGTCAATTTTTCTCCATACAAAAAATACATGATAATGTGTAAAATATTTTAGGTGCATCTAAAAAGTGTACCGTAAGGTACTTTTTTTTACATGGAGTAATTTTGTAATTTTTATTATAGTAAACATCTCTGGGGGCACAAAGTAATAGTTAAGTAATACACAGCAGTTTTATTTAAAGTATGTCATTTTACCCGTCTTTAAAAGTAACTGTACTTGTCTCCTTCTTTAAAGGAAGTTGTGGTCTTACTTATCATAATATTATCCAAGTGTGAACAATCATATGTAAAAGATTACTTCAAAAGAAAACACAGACGGTAGGTAAACAAAGTCAACTGCAATTAGGAATATATTGCTAGTATCCCTTGTTAGAACTGGGTGTTCAAAAAAGAAGTACTTGAATTAAGATGTATCTGTGTAAAGAGGCATGAAATGGAAAATTCAGAGTCAGAAGCAGACAGCTGTCATTATGAATCCTGCTACTTCTCTCATTATTGCAAAGCACACAGAGTATTTGTATTAGTGCCAATTAATCAGCATTATTGTTATAATTTGATTAGCCGGTTACTGAGTTAGCAAATGTTAAGAGGGATAATGTCTCCAAAGTTTAAAATAAAAATCTCCTGTGCTTGGAGAAGCAAATAGTGGAACTGTTTAAAGACCATGGATTTTGGACTCTGTGACCCACATTTCTTCTTTCTCAGAAGGAGATAGTAACACAAAACACAAGGTGCTGCAGTAAGCAGTAAATGAGATAATCCTTCTAAAGCGCTTGCCCGGGAACCTGGCTTAAGAAAGTACTTCTTGAACTGTGGCTGGTAGTAGATAATGACATCAGATGTTACAGAGTTTTACAGGAGTTAGAACCGTGATGTTTGAACCCTAGGAAAAGCAAATAGCATCCTGCTTTCTGTATAAAATATACACCCTTCCACACTCCCCCCTCTACCTCTGAATAAGGATTAATTCAACCACTGGTTTTTCTTTGCTAAGGCTACTTCAGTGATTCCTCCAACTGGTCTTCCTGCGGTTACCTTGACCCATCTTTCTCACTGTTATCCCACAAGATGCAGCTCTGAGCTTGTGAACCCATCCTCAAACAAGAACTCACTAAGCAACAACAGAAAACAATACAAGCCAACAACAACAAATTCTTCAGTGGTTCTAAAGAAAGACCCAGCAGCTGGTACCCAATACTAGACAACGTCTACACTGCTGTCTTCCCTTATTAAAACCTGGCTGACCTGGCCTTGCTTCAGTCAATATTCAGTGCAGCCTCTGACCTCTTTCTAGTCCTCTCAACCCCATCCCCCCAGCTCACAGTACACAGGAACTGGTGTCTGGTGTGGAAGGTTAGGAGAGAGACGATTGGATTTGCAGCTTCACAGGAGGGCTGGGTTCTTAGTGCTCTCCCTTCCCCACCCAAAGGAAGGGGCAGAAATCATTGAAACTGGAGAAGACAGAATAAACGAAAACCCTCTGTACTATCTCAACTACTTGTTGAATTAAAAACCTAATGCCTAACCCAGTAGCAGTACAATGAGAAGTTGGCAGTATACAGCTTGAGGCGTTTGTAATTCAAGATGTATTAGGCCTGTTTTCTCGAGTTTTCTAAAAGCTGCAGTGAGTTTGTAGAGAAGGGTGGGGTGTTTGCTGCAGGTGGGGACCAGGACGGAGATGGAGTACTACCACAGCTCTTAGAGGGCATAGAACAGGACCTTGATCGAGGATCCCAGGGTTCTCTGAGGAGGAGCACTGAGGTTGAACAAAGCCAGGCCGGCATCTGGCTACCTGGACAGCTGCTGGCCAAGGGTGATGATGGCACAAACAAAAAGAAAGTTGGAAGTGCAGATCAAATAGATCAACAGATTTGGCCTCCCTTCTCTAGGCAAACCAAGACAAGTTGTTCAGTACCAAGAAAATTACACACACACTATCGT
>NW_003852452.1:3473408-3486893 GCF_000181295.1 Otolemur garnettii
AGTAGGACTGAATCTTAACTGAAAGGATCAGGAAGCAATGGAGTCTACTCAGGTACTATTATGAGATGGAAAACAAAGATTTAACAGAGCTGAACTTGGAGAAAATTAAAACTGGCTTAGAACTCACACCTGACTGGGATGAAACTTTCCAAAAATATGTTCACAAGATTGGGGCGAAGTTGGGGTAAGGCCTATGGTAAGACTTCTGACTAGGCATGGCAGTTAGGTTTTCTCTGACCCATTCCATCAGATTCGTGGAGTAGAACAGAAATTTGATGCTAAAGAGCCACCCCAGGAAGAGTAACCAGTATTCTTTGCAGCTCAAGAGAAGGTCAACATCAAGGTCAGGAGTCTGAATTTGGGGTTAGGAACAAGTAGAAAAGTGAGATTGCCTAGCCAAAGTGAGCAGGAATTCACTTGGGTGGAGGGGAAAAAGGTCAAAGATTCTCTGCCCTGGCAAGCTTTTGGAATGTGTCTGCATCTGAATAATTTTTTTTTCCGCTGCAAACAAACAAACAAACAAACAAAAAAGTGCATGTGGGTTTGTGTGAGTGTGCTTTAATAGTAGCTCATGACTTTCCATGAAAAAGTTTGAGATTATTAATTTTCTTGTTACACTACAGTGTTGCTTGTTTGAGACCCCAACTGAAACTCATGAATTTTAACGTGTATAATGCCATTTACATAAAAGGAACTTTATCTCATTTACAGATCAAATTGTAGTTAAAAGAAGAAAAATGTATGGTATCCAAAGTCTTTCTTGTTTAGTGATATCAAAAGATAATTATTTTTAAATATTTTGAAATCTCACAAGGATCGGCTAACATAAGAATGGATAAAACTTAATTTGCATGGCATATTCTCATGTTATCTCTGTAGGAAAAGGAGGTTAGATTGTTCTTAGCACAGCTGTAAAGAGTCGTACAGTAAAACACAGCAGTTGCCTCCAGCGGCCCTCACTTCCTCTCACTCTCCCACAATGGAGAATGTCTAACTTGCTTTGAAAACTGACATACTAAATCTCTAAAACTCCCATTCCCACATTCAGATCTATGGCGGGATATTCTTCTCCCTTGCTTCAATCCCATTACTCTTTTTAGTTTTATCTATTATAATCACTTTTCCATGTTATAGTTATTCCCCAGGTGCCGTTTCAAAGGATAACAAATGTCACGTTACTTTTATTGTCCCCATGGCTCTAACGCTTCCCAAGGTATTTCTGACTCAAAGAAACAGACACTTGCAGTGTAGTTTTTCGTAGCCAAGATGTAATAGAAATGAACGTTATTAACCTCTGTAAGAACACGGTATGTCTCAGCTGGAACACTGGTAGTTCCTCCTGTGAAACTCCACTGGCCTCTCAGAAACCCTCTGGGTCTTCTGACGAACCCACGTGCGCACCAGATGATCTGTCCCTCAGTGCTACGATATAAAACTATAGTTTCCTTATAGACTAGGATCATCTATCCTGACAGTGCACTTTCATGAATACAATTTAATTTTATTAAGCACAACTTCTCTATATCTGGCTTCACAGGCACACTGTGGATTGCATGCTTAGGAACATACGAAAATCTTCATCAGAGGAGATTAATCCTATTACTGGGTGATTTTCTATTCCTGGTAATTACATCATTAGAGGGTCTATAACAACAGAAACACTTTGTGAAATGTGACTCAACAATGGAAACGGTTAATGAAAGCAACCTTTACTATAATTTCATTGATTCTCTTGTTAACCTCCAAGACAAAATTTCTAAAATCACTTGGACATCTGGGAAAGTCATCACTGACGTTCTTGGGTGTACGGGGATATATACTCTACAGGGCTAAAAGGTATTAATCGGATGTCAGAGATGAAGTTATGCTCCTCGGGGCACCTGCTGATTCAGTCTACCATGCCTTGCTTGACCAAGTGAACTGGCATTAGCAAAAGAACAAAGGGGCCTGCGAAGCGCTTCCATAATCCCGGGTATCTTGAACAAATCTAAAAGCAGATTTTGTTAAGTCGCCTCGCTCCACAAGTGTCTGTTTTAATATCTGTTGCAGCATTTTTTTGTTCTTTTCATCTCGTTGGAGACCATCCTGTGACAAAATTATGGCACACAGCGATCAAAGCAAATCCACAGCTCACTTTCTTACATCCTATCAGGCGCAAAGCAAACCTATAATAAATGACCTCGAATACAGAAAACGGGGCTGAAGATGAAAAGAATCCACATCTCAACCTCTGGTTGAGGATCAGTCCAAATAAACTTAAAAACAAAAATGTGTGTGCCGCACATCACTCGTCAGTTTTGTTTTGCTTTAACACGATAATAGCTGTTTTCTACATTTACTTAACCTTTGTCCCCTCGGGATTGTCTCCTGACTTACCTGCAGTTGGAGTGGGCCTAAGCCCGGTGTTGCTGCGGCAGCAGCTGCCATGGTAGTTGGGATCAGCTGAACAGGGTAAGGGTCACCTAAGTAAGAGAATAATAGAGGCGTCAGCACCTTTTATCTACTCTCCACCTGCAAATTAAACTCATGCATTCACTCTTTCCAAAAGCCTTCTTTTGTGTGCCTTGCTGGGGCCTAATGAAAAGCTCTATTGTGCAGCCTTTTACTAACACTCTTTTCACAATTCTGGCTGAGAGAGGAATGTGAATAAAAGGCACAAGCAATTAAGGCGGAAACCTCATCCTTTTTTCATGATGTATTTATGAAAATGGGGAGAAAAGTGTGCATTGATCAGAGGGCTGCAAGCACGCACTCGCGCACACACACACTCCACACGCACTCACACACACACACACACCATCTTGATACGAGCACAGCAACTCCTCAACAAATTCACCACATTATCCTTAAAGGAACTTAACTAAACTTATTTGAACAAACTCTCAAGACTGAAGCAAAGGTGCTTATCTTTTAAAGGTAAGCTACGATACCGTCTTGATTCAAATCCAATTATCACGTGGATGAATTCACAGTAAAATTCTTTTTCTGGTTTTTAAGGTATGTAAAAAAATTGTCATCTTGGCTATTCCTGGGAGAAATGTTTACAAAAGTCTATCATAAATAAAACTGAAAATAGATGGTGTCCCCTCCCCCAAAGGATTTTATCTTAGAAAATCATAAACTTAATTGCGAAGTTTTCTTCCTAAATTAATACACTCATTCAAAAATATTTACAGAGGATATGCTGGGTGTTAAGCATTAGAAATAAAAAGACTAATTATCCAGTTGTCGATGTGCTAGGAATTTAAGCTTTGGGCTTCCAGAAAGGGCCCCTGGCAATGTGTTCACTTTATATTTTTATATTTGTCATACATTTTTATATTTGTTGTATTTCTCAAGTTTATACTTTATTGTGATCAATACTCACTTTCATTTCTAAGTGTACGTGTATAAAACCTTTGTATTTTTATTCTAGAGAAGGTCCCCCAAATTGTATGTTTCAGCCTTCAAAATACCTGAATCTACTTCCATGGATTTGACCTTTCCAGAGCTTACAGGTTAAAAGGTGAAAAAGATAATTAAATAATTACTATGAAATATACTGACAGTTAAGATAGGGAAGTACTTACTGCTATGGACTACACTGTGGGTTCGCCAAACCTACTCAAGAGGTCAGAGACTGCCTCCAGGAAAAAGTCATGTTTAAACTGACACAGGAATTAAGTGAAAGCCATCAGGTAAAGAGGGAAGGAAGAGTGTTCCAGCCAGAGAAACAATATTCATGAAGATGTAGAGTCACAGGGAAGTTGGATGGCAGAGCCTGGTCCCTGTACTGCTGAGGTGTAGAGTAAAAATAGGGAAGAGGGAGTCAGGTGCTGGATTACGTATAGTTTTACAAACGACATGAAAAATATAAACTTTAGCCTGTAATCCTCCCAGCACTCTGGGAGGCTGAGGTGAGTGGATCACCTGAACTCAGAAGTTTGAGACCAGCCTAAGCAAGAGCAAGACCCCATCTCTACCAAAAACAGAAAAACTAGCCGGGTGTTGTGGTGGGTGCCTATAGTCCCAGCTACTCAGGAGGCTGAACCAGGAGGATGGCTTGAGCCTAAGAGCTGAGGTAGCTGTGAGCTATGATGACCACAGTATTCTACCCAGGGCAACTGAGTGAGACTCTGGCTAAAGAAAGAAGTAAATAAATATATAAATTTTATCCTATGGGATAAAGGTAACTGTGAATGTGGAAACCAGACTGGATAAGATCACTTGGGTTTGAGGTTGGAAACTGTAATCAACTAGTAAATAGATGAAAAAATCTGTATAATAGGTAATAAGGTTTGGACTTTTAGGTGGTGACACTGGGATGGAGAGTGAAAGGGAGATTCAAATGATATGTAGGCATGTAACTGATGAAACTTTAATGACATATAAATGAGAATAGGAGAACACACAAGGGTGAGTTCCAGTTCCTTCACCTTAGCTCCTGAGTGTTAGTGAAGAGTGTCAGTGTTTACTGGATTTGTAAACGTGGATGGGAAGCAGGACTGCTGGGGGTCTGGGGGTGGGCGTAGGGGTGCAAACACAGAGTTCTGTTTTACTCACTAAGTTCAACTTTACTTTTAGATATCCAACCACGGGCGTTCTTTAGGCACTTGATAAATATGTTGGGACTTTAGGGGGAAAGTCTACATAAGCTTCAGAGTGGTTTGCATGTATCTGGAACGTAAAGCTGTGAGCCTGAGCAGACCATTTAGGAGTTAACAGGAGCTCCAGATAAAAGAGGTCCAACGAGTGGACTGGGGGCCCCTAACATTGATTGTCAGGGAACTAGGTAAGGAGCAGCAGAGACTGAGAAGAAATATAAACTTGGTGTTCCAGAAGCCAAGTAAAGAAAGACTCGCAGAGAGAGTGATCAAGTTTTTTAAATGTTGGATTTAGTAAGGTGGAGGTCATTTGGTAACTTCAAAAGGGCGGTTTCAGTGGCGTGGACGGTGGTAAAGCCTGACTGGAGAGAGTATGATGAATAGAGAATTACAGAAGGAAAGGAACTAGAGGCAGGGAGTGTAGACCCTGGCTTTTCAAAGCAAGAGAATCCATAAGGAACACTGGCTTCACCTAGGATTTCAACAGAATTTCAGAGCCCCCCCGATTATACTGTGGCAGGCAGCCAGGCTCTAACATAGACCCTCCACTGATTCCCAATTCCTTGTGTTTATATCCCGTGTAATCCCTTCCTCTTGAGTGTGAGCTGGATTGAAATGAATAGAATATAATAAAAGCGATAAGATTTTGCTTCTGAGATTAGGTTACAAAAAGAATTTTTAGCTCTGTCCTGCTTGTTGTCTCCCCAGCACCCCATCCCTCTCTCCCCTGCCACCTGTCCCTCCACCAGCCTCGTGGAGCAAGTAACCAGGCTGTGAGTTGCCCTATGGAGAAGTCCACATTGCAAAGGACAGATGTCTTTGGCCAACAGCAAGCAAAGACCTGAGGCCTGGCAACGTGAGGGCAGGAATGTGGAGTGGATTCTCCCAAGTCAAGCCAAGAGATGAACGCAATGATGCAATCGAGGACATCTTGACTGCAGTGACAGGAAAGGTCCTGACTCAGTGGTACCCAGCACGACTGCATCCAAATATACTTGGAGAATCTGTTCGTGCAAAATACACCTTTTGAATAAGAATTTAAATTTTAACAAGATTCCAAGCTGATTTATATGCATCCTGGAGTCTGAGAAGTATTGGAACAGAATTCCACTGAGGTATTTTGCAGTAGCTAGTGATTAAGAAAACTTTATTTAAAAGGCGGAGATATGGAAAAATTACAGCATGCTTGTATGCTAATGAGAAGGATCCAGGAAATAGGGGATAAAAACCTGTTTTTTTTTTTTTGAGAAAGAGTCTCACTTGGTCACCCTGGGTAGAGTGCCATGGTGTCATCATAGCTCACAGCAACCTCAAACACTTGGGCTCAAGCAATCCTCCTGGGGCTCAGGCTCGTGAGTAGCTGGGACTACAGGCTCCTGCCACAACCCCTGGCTAGTTTTTCTATTTTTGGTAGAGATGGGGTCTCACTCTTGCTCAGGCTGGTCTGGAACTCCTGAGCTCAGGTGATCCACCCGCCTCAGCCTTCCAGAGTGATAGGATTAGAGGAGTGAGCCACCGCACCTGGTTAAAAAATCTTATGCTACAGGAAAGAGAGGGAACAGCTCATGATACGTGATGGAAACTCTGCTTGTCATTTGCTATTTTTAATATTTAATCTTCAAAACACTACCTGATGTTATAAAGGGAAGTTTAGATATTTAAAAGGCGAATTTGTATTCATGCAAACCAGTTAAAATAGCAAAATTGGTATGACAATGTGCATATTAAAACTGACAATTTAAATGCTTCCACTGTTTAATCCATTTGCAGCCCTCATTCAATGAATGCCATCTTGAAACTAACTATGGAAAAGTGTAGACACTGTGGTGCTCTTCACAGTGAAAATTCATTTTATATATTTTATTATTCCTGTTGTAAATTAATCGATTAAGAAGCACCTCTGAGATTTAGTAGGTGACCAGAACTTTGCTGGGTGCAGTGGGAGACAAAAATAAAAAGATAAAGCCAAACCTGGTGTCTACTTCATTCCTATCTTTTCTAATCCCATGCTTATTTGAGTAGTACTGACCATCAGTGAGTGCCATCAATGTTATGGGAGAACTAATTCCAGGCAGGTGAAGATACACAGGCTGGGGACTGGTGGAGAGGTGTTCTGGGTAGGGTGAAATGAATCAAAGTAACAGTATAACATGCTGAAGGAATGAAGAGAAAACTGGTTTAACTGACAGGTGATAGAATAAAGTAGAAGGAAAAGAGATTGATGGCAGAAAGTTGGGGAATTTTTCATGCTCCAGTCGTGAGGAAATTTGGATATGAAAAAGTAAAAGATGAAGAATGAAGTTTTAAGGAGCGTTACTAGATAGGTTAAGTCATAGGAAGTCTTAAGATGATTTGACTATTGATCCTAGAGACGGACTTACCCCTGGGAAATTTGGATTGATGGGAAAACACCTGCTATGATGTTCTGAGCGTTTTTGCATTACTAGCATCTAACTGTTAACAACAAATTCTGTGGACATTTAAAGCCCATTAGTTAAAATCTAAATCAATGGTTCTCAACCTTCCTAATGCCACCATGTATTTTCATTGTTACAAAGAGGTTCTTAACCTATTATCTTTGTGGGTTGAGATATTATCTGTGGGTTGAAAACCCACAGGTTGAGAACTGCTGATCTAGACGATTCTATAAAATTTTTAAAATATGCATGTATTGTAATATTATCTTTTCTCAATTTCTAAATTCATGAATATATACAATGAAATTAACATAATTATCTTTCCTTTGGATATGCATATTTATGTAATAGCCATTATGTTACCCTCAGGCCACAGTGTACGTGTGTTTAAATATATGTCTGTATATACAAATACAAATATGTCTGTATATACAAATACTGTACTGTACTGTGGGTTCCAAGCATTGCAAAAATGTATAAAGATAAAACAAGTCACATAAACATTTTGGCGAAATAATTTTTATAGTTATTTGTAGATGATATTATATTTTATTAGGTGTGCAACAGCTTCTGTCTAAATAAACAATGCATATATCCCGAATTTAAAAATACTTTATTGCTAAACCTGCTTACAATCACCTGAGCCTCCAGAGTAATTGCTTTGCTGGTGAAGGGTCTTGCCTGAATGGTAATAGCTGTTGACTGATCAGAGTGGTGTTGGCTGAAGATTGAGGTGTCTCTGGTAATTTGTTAAAATAAGACAATGATGAAGTTGGCCTTATAGGATGACATTTCCTTTCACAACAGATTTTTCTGTGCATGCAATGTCTTTACAGACTTTCACTCGCAGAATTTCTTTCAAAATTAGAGCCAATTCTTTCAAACCTTGACTTTACCACTGCTCTACCCACTAAGTTTATGTACCATTCTAAATCATTTGCTGTCACACCCACAATGCTCACAGCACCTTCACCAGGACTAGATACCACTTCAAAAAACCATGTCTTTGCCCATTCAAGGGAAGCAATTCTTCATCCTTTCAAGTTTTATCACGAGACGGCAGGAATTTGGGCTTATCTTCAGGCTATCCTTCTAATTCAAGTTTTCTTGCTGTTTCTACCACATCTACTGTTACTTCCACCACTGAAGTCTTGAACTCCTCAAAGTCATCCATAAGGGCTTCTTCTAGTCACCTTCTTCTTAATGCCAATTAATGTTGATATTTTGGCCTCCTCCTATGAATCATGAATGTTTCTAAAGTATCTATAATGGTGAATTCTCTCCAGAAGGTTTGAATTTGCTTTGCCCACATCTATCTCAGGAATTACCCTTTATGGCAGTGATAGCTTTACACAGTGTATTTCTTTTCTTTTTTTTTTTTGAAACATAATCTCACTATGTCACCCTTGGTAGAGTGTCATGGCGTCACAGCTCACAGTAACCTCAAACTCCTGAACTTAAGCAATTCTCTTGCTTCAGCCTCCCAAGAAGATGGGACTTACAGGTGCCTGTCACAATGCCCGGCTATTTTTTTTTGAGGGGGGGGTTTGCAGTTGTCATTGTTTAGGAGGCCTGGGCTGGGCTTGAACCTGCCATCTTTGGTGTCTGTGGCTGGCACCCTACTCACTGAGCTATGGGCACCAAGTCACAAAGTGTATTTCTTAAATAGCAAGACTTCAAAGTTAAAATTACTCCTTGATCCATGGGCTACAGGATGATGTTGTGTTTGTAGGTATGACAATATCATTAACTCCTTGTACATATCCATCAAAATTCTTGAGAAGTAATTTTTTCTGAGCAGTAGGTCTCAACAATGGGCTTAAAATAGTTACTAAACCAAGCTGTCACCGATGTGTTGTCATGCAGCCCTTGTTCCATTTAGAGAACACAGGCACAGATTTAACATAATTCTTAAGATACTTAGGATTTGCAAAATGGTAAATGACTATTTTCTTCAGCTTACATTCATCAGCTTCATTAGCCCCTAAGCAGAGAGTCAGCCAGGTTTTTTGAAGCTTTGAAGCCAAGCACTGATTTCTCCTCTCTAGTTATGTCATCTTCCAACAGCAGGTTATTGCAACCATGCTGAAACTCTTGTTGAAGGTAACCACCTTTGCATCAATGATCTTAGCTAAAACTTGCTGCATCAGCACTTGCTGCTTCACCTTGCAGTATTATATTATGGAAATAGTTTCTTTCCTTCAACTACATGAACCAACCTCTGCTAACTTCAAACTTTTCCTCTGCAGCTTCCTCACCTCTCTTAGCTTTCAAAGAACTAAGGGAAGTGAGGTCATTCCTCTGCATTAGGCTTTGGCTTAACCAAGGGATGCTGCGGCTGGTCTGACCGTCTATCCAGACCAATCATACTTTCTCTGTATCGGCAGTAAGATTTTTCACTTTCTTATTGTTCACGCGTTTATTGGAGTGGCACTTTTAATTTCTTTCAAGAACTTTTCTTTCACATTCACAATGTGGCTAAGTGCTTGGCACAAAAGACCTAGCTTTCAGCCTATCTCAACTTTCGATGCACTTTGTTACTAAGTTTAATTGTTTCCAGCTTTTGATAAAAAGTGAGATGTGTGACTCTTCCTTGAGCACTTAAGAGGCCACTCATTGGCCTAATTTAATAAGTTCACTAGTGAAAACCTTCAATATTGCTTTGTCTTGGAATCCATAGGCCAATGGAGAGATGGGGAGAACAGCCAGTCAGTAGAATAGTCAGAACACACACAAGATTTATGGATTGAATTTGCCATCTGATTCAGTGGCAATTCATGGTGCTCCAAAACAATTACAACTGTAATGTCAATGATCACCGATCACCACAACAGATGATAGTAATGGATAAATTTCAAATATTTCAAGAATGGCTCCAGGAGACTTGCTCTATGCAGGGTTGCCATAAACCTTCCATTTGTATAACATCTGTGAAATGCACTGGAGTAAAGCACAATAAAGTGAGGTGTGCCTGCATATGGACAGTTTATACAAGCTAAGTAGCTTTATATCTGTGTTACAGGTTGACTTGTGTCACCCCGCAAAATTGCTATGTTAGCCCCTCATCCCCCAGTACTGCCGAAGTGACTGTATCTGAAGATAGAGCCTCTGAAGATGTAATCGAGGTAAAATGAAATCCTATGTGTAGGCTTTAATCAAATACGACTGGCGTCCTTATGAGCAGAAGCAATTAGGACACAATCAACACAGATCCCCGGATGATCAGGTGAGGACACAAGAGAAAAGGTGGCCATTGACAGGCCAAAAGGGGAGGCCTCAGAAGAAATAACTCTGCCGAGACCTTGATCTCAGACACCTACCTTCCAGAGCTGTCAGAAAATACATCGCTGTTATCTAAGCCACCTGTCTGTGGGATTTTGTTGTGGCAACTACAAAAAACTCATACGATATGTCTTCCATGTATAGCTGCGTATCAATGTATTTGGTGTTAAGTCAATTGAGGGAGAGGGGTAGCAGGAATTTAAGACTACTACAGCTCTTACCTATCTTCAGTTATATATATTTTCTAAGCTATAAATATATAACCATAAACAGGATATCAACCAACTTCAAGAGATTTGTATTGAGGCCCCACCCTACTGCAACCATCTCCATTCAACCCACAACCCCATATAACTTAAAACATGTCTATCTTATTATTTCTTGTCCAGATTATCAAGAATTTTGGTTGGGTTGATATATTCCCCAAATTACAAAGCAAACACAATTAAAATTTTCCAATATGGTGAATTAAATCAATTTAAAAAAAAGATACTTTACATGAATGTGTCACTGTTCTACAGTGGAAACAAAATCTATCATTCACACCAAATATGAATTTATGAATTTGGGGGTCATTCTTGATGGCAAAGGCAAAATTCAGAAGCTTCAGGGGAAAAAAAGAGCTTTTTGTTTGTTTGTTTTTTGGAGACAGAGTCTCACTCTGTCGCCCTCAGTAGAGTGCCGTGGTGTTATTGCTCCCAGCAACCTCCAGCTCTTGGGCTCAGGCGATTCTCTTGCCTCAGCCTCCAGAGTAGCTGGGACTTCAGGTACTCATCACAGTGCCCGGTTATTTTTTTGTTGCAGTTTGGCCAGGGTTGGGTTTGAACTTGCCACCATTGACATATGGGGCCAGCGCCCTACTCACTGAGCCACAGGTGCCACCCAAAAAGAGCTTTTATTTTAATAAATGCTGTCATTTATTTGTACCACCCCTCCATTAACTGTACAAAAAAAAATATTACAACAGGTTTATTTTGTAAATAGCTCATGAGGTACTCACTCGGTAAAAATCAGATAATGGAAAACTTTGACTTTTAAAGTTCAACCATGTGTAAGTGATTCAAATTGACTTTCAACTAGTTAAAAGTAATTTACTCTTTCCTAGGTTTTAACTATTTGAGCAATTTTCCTAAGGCTTTTCCAAAATTAATTTGCTTCTTATTTCAAAGCCAACCATGGAAAAAATCTAGCTCAAAATTAAAATTTGTCAGAAACTTAAAAACTATACTGAGGCATCTCAACTGTTTTCAGAAAAAAATATAACAACCTAGGTTACAGTATCTATTGACACAAATGATAAAGCTAGTATTAAATGACCCTTCTGAAAGCCTTGTCATTGCATCAGCATTATAATTATGAATATTTAGATATTAATTATCCCCAGTAATACTATGAAGGGTTCATTTCCTTGCTATATAAGGAAAGACTAAGAAAAGCATTCCCCGCCCCCCATAGCTTATTTAGGCTGAGGAACTCTATGAAAAGCAGAGGTGGCTTTAAAAAGGGTCAACAATACTCAGCCTTTCAGCCACTGAACTCACATAAAAGCTCTAAAAAGTTTCATGACATCTTCACCGAAATGTGGAGATTCATTTTTTTATTTCCCTTTCATGGTTTTTGTTTTGCCTCCTTGACAAACACAAGATTGCCTTCTTTAGGTGCTGGCAAATATAAAAATTGAAACCAACACACACATACTCACACCCAGGCACCCACCCCTCCAGCCCTCCTGCAATCCTGGCCCCAAAGGCGTTCTTAGTCAGGTGAGCGGATCACCACATCCTCATACTGAAATATGCAGTAAGCAAAGTAGAAAGAATGCAGAAGGTATTCTGGAACCTCAGAGAAGGAACTGAACCTGGACATAGCCTAGACCAGTAGTTCTCAACCTTCCCAATGCCGCAATGTATTTTCATTGTTAAAAAGGGGTCACGACCCACCCGTTCAGAAGGAAGGCCATTTGTTAAGGTATCTGTAAAAGACATCCTATAAGGGTACATGTGAATCTCTCTAAATGTAAAATACGAATGTCTTGACACAATAACTAAGAAAAAGACATGAAGGCTATGTTAACCAGTTGGATGAAAGTATTTCAAATTGTATATAGAAACAGTACACTCTACCTCATGATAGTATTAATGTACACTGCTATGATTAAATAAAAATAAAAAGACAGCCACTTCCACTCCCAAATCCCACTGCAGGACCATTTTCCCACCTCCTTTCCATGCCTTCTTTCTGGCAGAGTCATACAGTGAGCACCTGCCCCCAGTGCAAGGAGGACTGCTCTTAGTAATCATCTTCTCTCATGGGCACGGAAACCAGCCTGCTCTGACCACTCTTATTTCCAGGTTCACAAAGGAACTGTGAAGGGAGGAGCCTCCTGCCATTCCTGGGGCAGTGCTAACAATACCCTCTGTCCTGTGCTGGCCCTATATCCAGGGGTACTTTATTCCTCCCAGTGTTTCTGATGAGCAAAGGGAATGAATGGTGAGCTACGCAGAAGCAAGGAGAATGCACATCTTGCAGAGCCTTAGGTTGTACTTTGAAAGCAATGCAAGTCACTGAAAGGTTTTAAGCAGCAAAGCAGCACAGCCTTGTGTTTCAGACAGATCAATACTGTGGCAAGGGGTAGATGGATTTGAAGACCGAGAGGCTGGAGACAAACAGACACTTTGGAAACTACTGCTGAAAATCAGTGGGAGATGGCAATGACCTGAACTAGCCAAGAAGAAAAAGAAGGGGGAAGAGCTTTGAGAGACAGATTTGATAATCAGTGTGACACAAGAAAAGAGATAGAGGAAAATGCGAGAAACAAATCAGCGTTGGAGCTTTTATTTTATTTTGGTACATGGTTTAAGAAAGAAATATCACTGCATCCAAAAATTATTGAATAATTCCAACATCCTTTTTGAATCAATTATTCTTTTTCTACTGATTGGAAATATGGAAATAATATTGCTTGACTAATATTATTAATATTTAATAATATTTGTTGACTTTCAGTACTCTGTTAAAAATATTTTATATGTACATATAAATGTATGTAGATACGAATATATGTAAAACATGTGTGTGTAAAATCTCATTTAATCTTTATAACAATACGGTAGGACATATTATTCCCACCCTACAAAATTAAAAATGGCATCCTGGATGATCCTCAGTTAATAAGGACCAGAGGCATTACTATTTAAATAAAG
>NW_003852452.1:3487373-3489522 GCF_000181295.1 Otolemur garnettii
GCCTGGTGTAGCGTAGCTGCTAAGTAATGTTTGTCGAATGAATAAAAGAACAAGCTGAAAAGTAAGTATAGTCCAGGATGAAAGAAGGAAGTGAACAAAGTGTCTTCCTGATTAGGCTGCAGGGGAATCTATTTCATACAGTAGTACAAGTCTGATTAGAGGCGACTAAGGACTTCAAATACCAACGTAAGAAACTTGTACATAATTGCCTTTAAATATATGCACAATTACCTCTTCCCCTAAAACACAAAACTCCTGAAAAACCATCTACTTTCTCCCATCATCTAAATTTTCTAGAAACTAGTCTCAGTGAGAATCGCAAATCTTTCTCCTCCGTTTTAGTTCTTAATACAAATACTTCTAAAGAATACTTTATAAATTTACAAACGACCTCTGGATTGTCAAAGTTTAATGAACATGTTTCTGCAACAGCTAATTCTATCAATGATTCCCCCCTTCTCTAACTACACGTGTACTTGTGTGGCTTTTCTTAAAACAAGCTCTCCTTGCTCTCGTCACACCTTGCTCGTGCTGACTTTATTATTTCTGTAATAGGCCCTTCTACCTTCCTACATTCATCCCTGAAATATTGGTATTCCTCGGGGTCTAATCCTTGGCACTTGGTTTTTCTCCTTCTATTCACTTTATCTAAATGATCTGATCCAATCTTATGGCTTTCATTCTATTCACTTTATCTGAATGATCTTATCCAATCTTATGGTTCAACAGCTATATACAAACTAATATATTCCAAATCACTGACTCCAGCTTAGACCTCTCCTGCTGCTTTTTTTTTTTAGAGCGATTCTCCCCTGTCCCATAGGAATCTTAATTTTCATGTGTGCTGAAACTTAATTCATCATCTTTCTTCCATAATCTGGTATTTCAATATTAGTGATACCTATTCACCTGGACTGTAAATATCAAAGTGTCCTTTATTTCGCCCACCCTTCAGCCTCTATGGCAAACTAATCACTAAGCTATGCTTCTTTTGACTCACAGGTTT
Organism: Otolemur garnettii; assembly: GCF_000181295.1. NCBI lineage: Eukaryota > Metazoa > Chordata > Mammalia > Primates > Galagidae > Otolemur > Otolemur garnettii. The sequence goes on from NW_003852452.1 coordinate 3,488,380, forward strand.
ACATTTTTTCTACTAGAAGAGCCTCTCTCTCTATCAGTCTTGCAGGCTCTAGCCCTCTGCTAAAGAAATTCATTCTCTATTCAGTTTTCAGTGACACTCATTACAGGTTCTCAATAAATAATGGTGTCCTGTATTGAAAAAGTGAAGTAAATATTTACTGTATTTTTTATTTATTATTATTTATATAATGCCATGTGTTAGGGGCTGAAAAATACAACAGTGAATAAGAAAAGTATGCCTTGACATGGATGGATAAATGGTAGATGGGTGGGTGGGTGGAAGGAAGGATGGATGGGTGGGTGGATGGATGGATGGATGGATGGGTGGATGGATGGGTGGATGGCTGGAGAGGTAGATAAATGGATAGGTGCGTGGAAGCCATTATGGTGGTAATCTGGACATCTGCTGGTCAGTGGTTTTTTCAGTTCCTCCAGCAAGTAATGTTTATAAATATTTCCTTGTCTCCTATGTCCCCAAACTGTGTCTCAATCGTCATTTCTTATCTTATAGATTACTCTTAACACCAAACTCTTATAGGTCCACGTACGCCCTATTCTAGCTCTTGCCTTCCAGTCTGTATCCAGGCTGTTTCATTCACCTAGAATGTTCTCTCTTACCCATCCACTCTAACCACTCCTTAATTGCTTAGTTGCCTTTGTCCCTTAGTATTTAAGTTAGGGAAACTTCCCACCCCCAACCAAGAATCCTTCACTAAGATTTCACACTCTTGGATTTACATTGTCTTTCCAAAGACTTCTCTTAAAATATTACCCCTCACTCTATCATATTACAACTGGGGATATATCCTTGCCTTAGGCCATTTGGGCTGCTACAACAAAACTCCACAAACCAGGTAGCTTAGAAACAACAAACAACTATACCTCACACTTCTAGAGGCTGGGAAGGACCCAGTCAAGACACCAGCAGATTCTATGTTTAGTGAATGATCATTTCTTGATTCATAGATGGCGACTTCTTGCTATGTCCTCACATCATGGAAGGGGCAAGGCAGCTCTCTGGGGACTTTGGCCTCATGACCTTATCAGTTCCCCAAAGGTTCCACCTTCTAATACCATCACCCTGATGGTTATGATTTCAACACATGAATTTTGGGGGGACACAACATTCAGATCATAGCAATCC
>NW_003852452.1:3490100-3501544 GCF_000181295.1 Otolemur garnettii
TATACACATATAGGAAATGATGGGAACAAAATCTTTCTTTATTATGGTTGTTTCATATTATTTTAAACTTTCTGAACTCCAACCAAGTTGAAATTCGCTTTCTTATGGGAATAAGCTCAGGTACACTTTCCTCCTCATTACAGGTAGTTAAATTTGTAACAATTCTCCCTCCTAAAGTGTCTTGAGGAACCAAACACAAGGGATTGGGTATATACAAGTGGAGGTAAAGGAGTTTCTAAATGGGTAAAATCTGTAAATCCTTTTTAGATTTGCTAGAATAGTGTAATATGACTTCAACATTTAAAACTTCATGAGAAATGCTAATATTTTGTATTAACTTTCATAGAACGGTAAGTTATGAATATCAATATTTCCTGTGAATTTTACTTGAGACAGTAAAGTTAATAAATTAGCTCTTGGTTGACTATACAGCTATTTTAAAAGAAGAGATTATGAGGTCATTGCTAGTTTTAACTGCTTTGTCACAGGCCAGATTTTTCTTCAGTAACGAGTTTTTTAAATAAAATATACTTTCATGCGTCTTTAATGTAGCATAGCAAATGAAAACTTTATCCTCCTTAATTTAACAGTTACCTAGTTGGCTAGTTTAGAAAAAAGATTAATTTAGGAACTCTTTAGGAAACATCCCTCAGAGTGGAAAGACATTTCTGCATATAAAAGGTACAACAGTCTTCTTCACTTCTTTGCCCATAAATTGGAGAATTCTATTACCAGTGAAAATTCCTGGATTAATTATCCAAGAAATCTGAGTATCTCTGGAAAGGTGACGATGAATCAAACAGTCTCCCTTTCTTTCTGGACTGCAGCCTTCCTAGGAAGGCACCATTTCAGCTATTACATGATAACTCATTTTAAGCTGCTCAGAGAATCATTAATTAAGGAGCTGCTTCAACATCCAGCTCTCTATTAGAATACTATGTCTCAATTTTGCCTCTGCGTCTTGTGATGAAACGAATGGTGTAGAGAAAAATCCATCCAAAAGGATTCAGGTACGAGAAAGTGGGAATGTGGAGCGTTTATCTAAGCTACAGAAGATCAGATCAAAAGCAATTTCTCTTTCGTTTGCCACTTTTAATATGAAGGTTTAGCAAGCATTTAATTTTTTGACACCCCTTTTTCAGCCATTCTACATTTCTCTTGATCAGGGTTTCTGACACAGTCTCCCTCCCAGAACATAAAGAGCAAGAAGCTTCCGAAACCACTGTGACACTGTGGGATGTACATTTGGGATGATTTCGGGCCTAGGGGTTTCTGCCAAAACGATACACTTTAAACCTTTGGAAATTAAGAAATGTTATAGAGTTCTCTGTCCCCTTCCCAAATGCAATAATAATAATAATGATAATACAAATGTCTTGAATGGGCAGAAGTACAGTGACCTGGATTAAACTCCTGAAATCCTTTCTGTGATGCACATCCTACATGTTCATGATGGGAGTACGTATTTAATAGGTAATAGTGTTATATCATAATTATGCAGTAATTTGACTTCTTTAGAAAGGCATACACTTATCCATTTAAATTTGACAATCTCCTTAGGAAATGGGTGGGATGCATTACTGTGGCTGCCTCCAAGACAAGACAGCTAAGACACAGAGAGGAAGAAGATTTGCCTAAGGAGACACAAGGCTATGAAATGAGATGGGGACTACTACGGTATTTGGACCCTTTGTTTAATTTTTTTTTCCTGACAGAATTTATTCACACCAACAATTAACAGTTTCAGATTCTAAGTCTGATGGCTGCTCTTGCTGGCTAATGTGGACCAATTCTGGATGTTTTCAATCCTCCGTTAACCACCTCCGGCGGCATCAGCACTTAGAGGCAACCTGTTACGTGAAAAATGTTTGGAAAGGAACAAGTACGCTAGAGTAAAAGATGGTACACTGGGAAAGGGACTGGTTACATGAAGAATCCGGTGGACGCAAATAGGGGCACACAAAATTAATCACTGCGGCACCATTCAGAACTGTAGATGTTGCAGACAAACTTAAGGGTTCATTCGTGGGGAACCCAAAATGAAACATCCACCTTGAGGAAACATGATACAGGAAAATGTATGTCTGAAAGTATGAAAAAGAAGAAAGATGGCCATGACCTTTTCTTTTTTTTTACATTTCTCAATAGTTTATAGTCCACATAGCATAGACCCCCACATACAGTGGATATAATAGAGCACATATATGTACATAGGGCAGCAAATGTGCTCTCATCCTATATATATTGTGTGTATATACATACACAAATATAATAGATGTATATAATAGATACATATTTACATCTGTCTAGTTCTGAAAAAGTCTGACCAAATGAATAATAGTCACCTCTGGGAAGTGAGAATACAGGAGTGTAAGTGTACGAGTATAGGCAGATAACTTTTAGTTTCTGTTTTCTATACTTCTCCATCGTTTGAGGTTTCAGCATGTGCTACCTTTAACATGTGAGAAAAATGAGAAGGGTACTATGAGTGGCCTATAGAAAAAGGCTTGAGAAAAGTTCTAATATACCCTTTGAAAACAGAGCCAAAATAAACAGAGACATTCACAGAGACATAGTACTGTGTAAAAGGTGGCTGTAGCTCTTTCTCACCTGACTTTTCCCTTTCCGTTGACTGAACTAGGGATTTGGTAGGTGAATCAAATATGTCAGATCAGAGATGTTGAGCCACAGTTTATGAAAGGCAAGGGAACCAATGAGAGAGCAAGCCTGGGTCTTGAGATCATGGACTTATATGAGCAACGCAGGGACTAATGTGAGTGAAAAATATTCCTTTACCACGTTTAAGCTAGTATTGCTGTGGTCTTTTACAGCAGTTACACCTGTGTCAAAAATTAATGCAGTATCCCATTCCACATGCTATTATATTCTTAGATCACGACTTTTTCTGTTCTCCTGGGAAGTATGTATCTACTCCAGTGTTTGAAACAAAATGTTGTTTCAGCCTGTTCTAGTAAGTATTTTTCTGCTTCCATAGTTTCCAATCAGACAAAAATCTGCCTTGCAATGGAGCTTTCAGGAGTGGAAGAACATGTTTAGAGGAGATTACCACTGTCCAATATTGTGAATAGTTACATTTATTCAAATAAAATAATACATCGTTTTTCTGGATTTATACCTCAGTTTGATGAGCTTAGCCTGAGTCTGCTACTGAGATGAGATTCCATTCTTGCTGTACGAACAACAGTATAAACCTAGACATCTGAGAGTTCATGGGGTAATAACCACGTTTTGAGGCCTCTTGGCCGACAGCACACAGAGTGCTAGCCACTCTTTCCCTTTGACGCACGTGCGCTGTCAAGGCGGGAGTCACATCAACAGGGGGACACTGAGCTGAACTGGCTTTCGCTGGAAACCGAATAGCATTCTTTACGTTCTTAATCATTAAAAAGCAAACAGGACGGATTAAAAGATTAGCTATAGTTATGGTCTAATACAATCTGAAGAATGTATTAAAGAAAGAGTTTTCATGTTTTTATCCATATATATATGTATGTGTGTGTGTGTGTGTCTTGGTGGTGGTAGAGTGTGTCAGTGGAGGAACTGGATTAAATATCGGTTACTAACTAATCAGTTATCATTTCACAGAGTTATGGGGATTAAAATATAACTAGGTTTTATAAGTAAAAATGCACAGTTGTAAGTATTTTTATATAAAATCACAATAATGTGACTGCCCCAACAAAGACTTCTCCCTGGTTTCCACGATTAATCTTGTAAAAAGATGGTCAACTCCATTTTTTTTTTAAATTAAAAAAAAATATTTTATTGACCTAGAAACACTTCTCCCATGAGAACGGGATGGTGGCTGCCACTCTATAATTATGAATTGTGGTGTACATTTTTGAACCCAGTTCTCATTTTCCAGCCATTCCATATTTTTGGAGTCACTAGCCTAACTTTCTTCAAACGGAAATTTAAATGACTGGCTGTTCAGGTACTAAAGCAATATTTTAAAAAAGTAAAATTTGCAAAGCTCTACAACTAAGGCAGTGTCTACCCAAGTCATCGGGTTATACAATTTTAAGAGTGGAGAGGAGAGAGGGAAGAGCTGGTCACAATAATTCTAACACACACAGTACACTGAAGACCGAAGCTACGGTGACAGCCACTTCTCTCTCCTTATTTACACAGAGCCTACAGTACGTGATCCTGCCCGCACACGCTCGCTGTTTTGTCAGTTTGATAAACGGGTGCCGTGTCAATGGCGTTTTTAGCTTGTGATTTGGTAATTGTTTCAGCACTGGTTGTCAATGGCCTGTACATCAGCCGACACAGCTGACATAGTTAAATCAGAAATTAGCATGTAGACTACCAGACACACGGACCCTGTTCTGCACATGAGAAATGTAATGGAACCCACATGATGCCCCCATTAAACAATGAAACATGTGACATTAACTGAAAACAGGAACACATCAGCAAATATGCCTGAGGAAGTTTATGGTATTTAACTCCTAAACATTAATTTTATTGTGGTGGATGAGGAACTAATTAACTGAGAGTTTCCCTTTTTTTTAATTGGAAGTGGAAATATTATTCAGAAAACCGGTGGAGAGTAAATACAGCATATTTTCAGTTTATTAAGCTTGGCTCATCGACTTCTATTTATTCAACCTAATCTCATAAGGCAATTAAATATCTCAATCGGTAACTTTATATGGGCGATTTTATTTAGCACACTTCGGAAAAGTTAATCAACGTGTTGAATGCAGAATGAGCGTGTGAGTATGTTTCTAGTCCTACACAGCCGAAACAGGGACCCCCGTACATGTTCTAAAAATCCTATCGTCTTTTTCAACGTGAACTCTGACAAACAGACAAGTGAAAAATGACTCCAGAAAGTTTCAAACGTGGTGATTATCATGAAAATAGTTAAAGTTGTAGCAAATGAAACACGTTTCCACGGCCACGAGACGGCTTCTCTGGAAACAGCTATGATTTCCTTCAGAGAAAGCCATGTGCAGGTGAGTTTGATCCTAACTCAGAGTGCGTCACATCTATTAGATACAAAATGCAATTATGTTCTGGGTGTGGTTTTAGAATCCTTTTTCTTTAACAAAAAACAAAACAAAACAGGATCTATGTTTTGGTGGCATTATCTTATCTCACTAGGTATCATTTATAAATAACCTAATAAAACAGATACAGTGCTAGGAACACTTTCAGATGGAATCTTATTTAATCTTTCTAACAATTCATGCAACAGGTCTTATTAATCTGCTGTGTTGATGAAGAAATGGAAGCTCTATAACTTGAAGAAGGGCCAAGAGCAGAATGCTGCAAAGCCTGACTGAGTCCAGGCTGTCTCATGGTTAAGTCCCTCTCCATTTGAACCTGCCTATTTGAAAGGGGGTTAATTACAGTAAAATGAATACACAAACAAAAATCGAATGCCTGAAATCATAAAGACAAATGAATCAATTGGTAAACACATGAATTAATTATCTTCATGATATTACATATAGCCCTGGAAATGCAAATTAAATTTTGTTATAATAGTCTGTTCTGTGGTTGGTAATATGCTATGTGAAGAACAATAACTTTCAGGTTAAAAAAACAAAGGTCATAGTAATATTTATTTATTTTTTTTATTTAAGACTGAGTCTTACATTGTCACCCTCGGTCGAGTGCTGTGGCATCATAGCTCACAGCAATCTCAAACTCTTGGGCTCAAGTGATCCTCTTGCCTCAATCTCCCAAGTAGCTGGGACTACAGGCCACTGCTACAACACCTGGTTATTTTTAGAGATGAGGTCTTGTTCTGGCTCAGGCTGGTCTTGAACCCATGAACTCAGACAATCCACCCGCCTCAGCCTCTCAAGTACTAGGATTACAGACAGGAGCCACTGTGCCTGGCCCTGTCATAGTAATTTTTATTTGTTTGTTTATTTATTTGAGACAAAGTCTCACTATGTCACCCTCAGTAGAGTACTGTGGCATCACAGCTCACAGCAACCTCAAACTCTTGGGCTTAAGCCATTCTTTTGCATCCCAAGTAGCTGGGACTACAAGTGCCTGCCACAATACCCAGCTATTTTTTTGTTCCAGTTGTCATTGTCATTTAGCTGGCCTGGACTAGGGTTGAACCCACCAGCCTCAGTGTATGTGGCTGGTGCTGTAACCAATGTGCTACTGGCACCAAGCCCAATCATAATAATTTTTGAAATGAATATATACTAGAGCAGGCCAAAAGTTCTCAAACTTTCTTATTTTAAGGTAACATCAGTGGCTCAATAATTTTTTCTTGGTACCTTACAGACAAAAGAAATATCTCACCACTCAATTTCATTAAGTAGTAAAGACCAAACAACTTATCTGTGGTAGTTTACACAATGTCTGCAGCTGCCTCTGCATTTTCCTTGACATTTTAGAACATCCTGTTTGCCCCTGTGAATTAGCTGCAGCACCCTAGGGGCCTTGAACAGTTTAAGAACCACAGCACTACTCACCTGCTTGACTATGGGGAAGACTCTATCTACAGCCACGTGACTCTTCAGTTTGACACTTGAGGCTAAACTATGAAGCCAGCTCGTTTACAACTGTTCGTTTTTTACTGTAGATAGGAACTGTTTTATTTTATTAGATTTTGCTGTATTCCTGCAGATTTTTAAATTTCTGCCCAAAATCTTTGTCAATATTTCTAGAGCATCTAACTATTCCAATTACGTGAACAGAAGTTTTATATCCAATACAAGGAGAGGGGCAGAGGACTGCAGTCAGTAGTAGTAAGAGAATCACCTTCACCTCTCAATTCCGCCTCTCGTCTCTGTCTCGGCAGGCACAGCCGCGAACCTGAGGAGGCTGCATATAGTGAGAAGAGGACTGGAGTGAGAGCTGGAGAGAGCCAGAGAAAGTGTTCCTGACCGAACTGATGTCCTTCAGTCACCTTATCTCCAAAGTTTCTCTCAAGCCTACACTGCTGGGCTAACACCAGTTGCACGTCAAAATTATTTTCTGTTTAAGTAGAGTTTTTTTCTAATATGACCAAACACAAAATTGCTATCTTCCTGAAAACACAGTTGCTTTATAGCTATCAAAGGCATTTAAATATTATTTCAAAAATATGTACCTGATACAAAGGTTTGAGCCCACCCGTTGAAGGATTTGAGGCTTTCCAGAGGCCAGTGGACTATATTCTTGGACTATTCAAACATTCAAGGTGTTCTCAAATCAATTCCCATACATACTCAAGTTATTTTTTAATTCAGAATTTGAACCATACTTACTTTGCTGGTCAGATTGAAAGGGTATAATGATTATTATTTGATGAAAATGTTATTATCCACCAATATAATATAGACTTGGGATTTTTTTTTTTTTTGAGACAGAACCTTAAGCTGTCACCCTGAGTAGAAGTGCTGTGGCGTCACAGCTCACAGCAACCTCCAACTCTTGGGCTTAAATGATTCTCTTGCCTCAGCCTCTCAGGTAGCTGGGACTACAGGTGCCCACCACAATGCCCAGTCATTTTTTTGGTTGCAGTTGTCATTGTTTTAGCAGGCCTGGGCTGGGTTCAAACCTGCCAGCTTCAGTGTACATGGCCGGTGCCCCACTCACAGAGGTACGGGCGCCAAGCCTAGACTTGGGATTTTTTATTATGTGTTATAAAATCTAGGATGTTCTTAGTAACCTGGATGAGAGTATTAGCCCCACTAACAAGTTAAAAATAGATTACTTGATTGATTATTTTCCCGGATATCTGAATGAAGGTGGCTTATTACACTCATGTTTGTGAATAATTATTTTCAACTTTTCTATTTATTATATATAATAGCAAAAGGATTCAATTTAATAATGTCTTATTATTTTCTCCTCTTCAGAAATTTGCAATTATTTTTGTTTTAAAAAATAAGTAGGAAGAGCAATAACTAGATAAGGATCCAGAAAGGTTTGGTTTCAGGCTTGATTTTTTTTTTTTAAATGAACGAATGTTTTTTATTTTTTATTTATTTTTTTCTTATTTTTTATTAGATCATAGCTGTGTACATTGATACTGTCATGGGGTACAGTGTGCTATTTTTATATACAATTTGAAATAATCTCATCAAACTGGTAACATAGCCTTCATGTCACTTTCTTAGTTATTGTGTTAAGACATTTATATCCTTCATTTAGAGAGATTCACATGTACCCCTAAAAGATAAACCACAGATGTGATCCCACCAATCACGATTGGTGGGTTCAGACTTGATTTTACTAAACCAAATGCCAAACAGAATCTCTGGTTCTGGTAATAATGTACTAATATCTGTAAACTCATCTACATACTCGTGGACAAGAGTGGACTATAATATTCTCTAAAGCTCCCCTTCTCGCCAGTTTGTCCTGAAGTCCCTGGCTATGCTGCCATTAATTTATTCTTACATTGCTTAATGATGTCCATTCTAGCACTTAAGAGAGGCCCCAGCAACTACATTTTGTATGTCCCCATCCCATACCCTATTTCCACCATTATATTTCTTGAAGAGAAAGTATCTTTATGTCCAACCAAAAGCTTATTTTTCAGAAAACAGGTGATACTAAATCTACAAAGAATGGGCTCCTCAACCTATATTTTTATTTTATTTTCTCCCTGTCAGGAATATTTCAAATTTCTGGTATAGTCCCCGAGAATTTTTAAATTTGTTTGACATATTTTATCATGCGATATAGACTAGTCAGGCAAATGTATCATCAGTATGTTCTATCAACTGATTGATGAAAAGCACCTGGATTTTTGATAGCAACAAATAGTGTATCTTCCATATTTACTTGAAATTAAATCAAGATGTGTGGGTCAGCCTCTTTCACTGAGAAGTATGTAATATCACTTACATTAAAACAACTGGCAACCAGAAAAGTCACAAATCATTGACAATTACAAGAATAAAATGGGAAGTCTCACCGAAGAGCAGAGATAGCAAGATTTTCCCCCCTACTTCTATTCTTTTCCTGCAATGTGATGAAAGAAGGAAAGGTCTGGACTATTTATCACTTCCCTCTCTTCATTCATACTGACTCAGTGTGCCAGAGTGTCAACAAGGGTGGCACTTTCTTTTGCTACTGGCTTCTGCTTAGTCCCAGGATTTGGCATGATGTCAGTTTCAAGCTTGCCAGCAGCTGTAGAGGCTTTATTCTATTTTATTTTCAAGGTTACAAAAGAAGTGGTATCATTTTTAACTTGAAGCACAGAAGGTAAGAATATTAAATGGTTGATACACTAACAATTTTGGAAAGGAAAAGATTTCTCCCTGCCACGTTGCATCAACACTGAACAGACTTAGTATGCAGACTCTGTCAAACAGGAGTGAGGGGCCGCGGTGCTCTTGACCTTTGCAGGCCTACAGTTAGGCTATTGTTTATACACAGTGTGGTTTTCTCTTCAGCAAAGTATGTGCTAATGGGACTTATTTCTGCAGTTGCATCAAAAAGCTTTTGCTTTTTTTTTTTTTTTTTTTTGAAAACAGAACTAGTCTATCGGGATGTGTATATCTTACCGGTACATGCTGAGGCAGCCAACGGTTTTTAAAAGTGTGACTTTTGTTTTTTCTTTTGAGTAACTAAGATTACCAAAAATACACGGTCAACAGGTGTTTAATATGAAAAGTAATTCCTTAGGGAAAGGGAAACAAAACAAAAATCCTTTATGATTAAAAACTGTAAGCCCAGGAGTTGGAGATTGCTATGAGCTGTGACACCACAGCACTCTATGGAGAGCAATAAAGTGAGACTCTGTCTCTAAAAAATTAAAAAAAAAAAACTCAGAATTTAGTGTAGCAATAGAATTTAAAATATTTAGAATAAATAGAGTCTTTAATTATTAAAAAAGGAGTTGGTATATCTGGGTGAATCTATAATCTACAAAGGTTAGAATAGGGTGACCAGATTTTAACATTGGTAAGGTGGGACAACATGGCGGGGGTGGGGCGGGGGCAGGGCAGGGCAGAGCCTGACAATATGCAAACTTTGATAAGCGGTTCTCGATAATCACTTCTCAACAATTATTTGTTATTATTACAGTTTAACATTATAAAATTAACAAAAATAATGTAAAACTCATATCCTGGCAAAATAGCCACATGGCAGCCGAAAACTGTATATTCCCTTCCTGTTCTCCCGCCCATTCGTGCCTTCTTTCCAAAAATCGGGACTTTTTTAAAACGCTGTGGGACATGGGACTAATTGTTAAAAAGTGGGATGTCTGGTCACCCTGAGTTAGAAAGATATAGAACATAATACCAAATGCATAAGTTAAAGACCCAGAGTGAGCACACATGGAAATATAGCAGCGGTTCTCAAACTGTGGGTCGTGGGAACTGTATTAAAAGGTCATGGCATTTGGAAGGCTGAGAACCACTGGAATACAGGAAACCAAAGTCAAGAGAAAGATTTACAAAAGCAATATAAAAATTTCAAAGAGCAAAGTAGCATACAAGTGTGAGTCTTTTTTTTTCTTTTCTTTTCTTTTCTTTTTTTTTTTATAATAGCCTCTGTCTCTTAATGTCATTGTAAAGATTGAACAAGTTAGGGCAAGTAAAAAGCCAGGTGCACAGCCCAAGACATAGGTAGGAGGCACTCGATACTATAATAATTTGGTATGAGAAAGAGCTGACCCCTGAGCCATGTTTTGCACAAGTGTGAGTTTTTATCGTCTTGAATTCAAATTGCTTTTATCTGAACTCCAGAGTTGTAAGCTACTCATCTCAAATGGCTTTGTGTATTTAAGAAATTGCAATCCATTTCTTCAATGTAATATAGAGAGAGACTTAAAGACTAGGAATAGATGTTAAAATTCCCAAGGTGAAAATTCAGGACATCTCTTACTGGGAAACTGAGCACTGCCTTCTAGTAATGTTGGAATTTCTCAAATGCAATAAATACTAAAGTATAGCAAGATGTTAATGGGACTATTTATTAACAGGTATATGAGCTGGAATCTATTAGAATTTAAAGATTTTCTACATAAATATCTAAAATAATAATAATTCACTATTTCTTCCCAATGGTGTTCTACTTTCACCAATGAAAATGCATCAGTATACTTTCTTTCTCTGTATTTCTTCTGGCAGCGTTCCAGAAGATATTTAGTTTAGGAGACTAGCCCTTCTTTGGAATATCTCATTGAAGACTTTTTATCTTATTGAATATAATAGGCATTTTGGCTGTTTACAATTTTAACAATAAAGTACTAGTGTGTTTCCAAAATGAATAATATGCAATTTAGGTTTGGTTATAAAAGAGAAAAAGGCAGGCAGAGGCTGTGGCTCAGTGAGTCAGGCGCTGGCCCCATATAACAAGGGTGGCAGGTTTGAACCCAGCCCCCCCGCCAAACTGCCACAAAAAAATAGCCGGGCATTGTGCCTACCAGCTACTCGGGAGGCTGAGGCAAGAGAATCACCAAAGCCCAAGAGCTGGAAGTTGCTGTGAGCTGTGATGCCACAGCA
>NW_003852452.1:3501612-3505723 GCF_000181295.1 Otolemur garnettii
TTTGTTGGGTGGTGCCTGTGCCTCAAAGGAGTAGGGTGCCAGCCTCATATGCTGGAGGTGGCGGGTTCAAACCCAACCCCAGCCAAAAACTTCAAAAAATAAAAAAAGAGAGAGAGAGAAAAAAAGGCATAAAATCACAGGTGCCTAAAACTAGTAAAACAACATAAACACTTATCTTGGTGTAACTTACCACTTAGTGCAAAACATGTCCTCTGTATTGCTTGTAATGAGTGTTTGTTCATTCAAAAATGTTGAATGATATACTAAAAGTTCAGCTACAGTAATGATAAAATAGAACCGCAACTGCTCTCACAAAGCTTCCAATTAAAGTGAACAAGAAAACATTCAGGATCCACAGGAAGCAGGAGAAAAGAACCTGACCTGGGCCAAGCCAGGGCTCCTTGAATGGACGTGGAAGAGATTCACAATCCCAAGGAGAGGGAACTCTGAGATACAAGGCCGCAGTGATAAAAGAGAATTTTTTAGTCTAAGAACTAAAAAGACTAGCAAGAAATTAGGCTATAAATTTAGGGTGGAGACCAGTAGCAGACGGCCAACCTCTTTGCATTAGGAAATTTGGATTTATCCTATCGGGCCATGGAAAGCTAGTTAAGAGGATATTCCTATGTCATCTACACAAAGCATAAAATGAACCCCCAAATTACATTCATATTTTAAGAATATACTGGAAATAGATGTTATGAAACTGAATTATAAAGAGCAAATACTGGCTTCAGAAGCATAGAAATAATCTAAGGCCTTTTAAACACCAACACGAACACTTTTCCACATCTTCTTCGTGTTTCCTCTTTGAAATAAAAATGCTAGATGGGTGATCTCATTTCTTGGTGTGGCAGTAATATTAAACTGCCTGATTTAACGCTGTGCCCTCCACCCACTCCCAGATGAAAAATCAGTGGTACTTACTACATCCAGCCTTATAGCTGAAGCCTGGAGGAAGGAGGAATCCCTGCTGGGCAGCCGCAGCCAGCGTCCGTTGATCAGGAGGGAATACGGGAATCATTAATGGCGGCAACTGACCTTGGACCTGCTGAACGTGATACAGCGAATCAAAGAGAAGAAGTTTGGATGCTACATGCTTCTCCCCCCAACCCCCCGCATGTCAGGATAACAGACAGTCATTTATTCAATTCAAAACACTGGCCTAGAAGCTTGTATGAGGACATGGCTTGGAATAAACTAAGAGAGAAGCTGAAAATCCTAGAACTGGAAGGTACTATGAAGTTCAGCCTCTAAGCTGACAAACGCTTTCCCTACACGCTATCCTTGACAGTGATGAAAACATCACTGCTTTGTATAATAAGTCTTTTTCTCATTGCTCTACTGTAATGGTTAAAAAAAAATTACTCCAAAGAATGATCTATAATCTCTTTTTTATAAATCCTACCTGTTATAACTAATTCTCACTTGTAAAAACAAAACTAATGTATTGCCTTATGTGTACACAGCTCTTTACTATTTGAGGATCAATTCTCATGTTCAAATATAATAGTGAAAATTTTAAATTCTTATACGTGGTTATAGATTGTATTCAGAAGAATCCTTAGAAAGCTTGGAGAAAATAGAAACTTACCCCTTTCTTTATAGAATAAGTAAGTGGTGCCAAAGGAGAACTGACTTGCCCAAGGGCATGGACTTAGAGACCTACTGTCTAGTCTCTTTCAACCCTGCTACAGACCCTCAGTATTATCCTTTTGTCTTTGTTTATCCCTTTCGAAGCAATTGAGCTAAATGGCCTCTGTTTTGGTTGCCAACTTTGGAATACACTCATTTGCTGGTGCTGCTCTTAGATTAAGGGTTTCATATCAGGTAGTAAACGTCACTGCAGAACAATGAAATCACTGTCTCCTTGGAAATAAACAGGGAGTTCTAGAAGTATAACCTAATGTCATTTCTGCAGCTATGTCATGTTATTGACTAATATCAACGTTGCCACAAACTAAAATATCTAGAACTTTTTTGAAAGTAACTTTTTCTGCAAGATCGCTCAGTTAATCATTGATTATTAATGTTTGTCACTTATATACGGATAAGAATTTAGGGTCACGATAAAAAATTTACACCTGACAATTTATTCCCCTTCACTAAGTGAATAAGTCAGTTATTTGGAAAATAAAAATGCCTACTGTGCGCAAGACACTGAGGTACACAGCAGGGATGTAATAGTGAGCATGGGTCCATGAAGCTTTTGTTACAGTGGGGGTGACAGTGAAAATAAACCAAGAAACAAACAAATACATAAAAATAACTACAAATTCATGCAATCACTAACCCTAATATTTCAGCATCTCTGAATATTTCTCTGACCTCTTTCCCTGTTTTCCCGGTGGCATTACACATTCCTAGGGTTCTTATGATTCGTAGAGTTCTCACTTTGAAAAAAGTGCACCTTCAGTTTCTCCTTCATTTCATCTCCCACAGTAAACCTCTGAGTTATTCCTGAGATTTGGGTGGGTTTTTGGTTGGTGCGTGCAGAGGGCAGTGAGGAATGAGAGAGAGAGAAAGAGATGGAAGGAGAAAGTGAAGGTGGGTACAGAAGGGGGAGGAGGGGGAGAGAGAGAATAGAAGTAGCCCAAGAATGGGACATCGGTTTTGGCAATGTCTCCAAATTGGAAAGCATATCTTTTGCCGTAAAGATTTTACACCTATCATTGCCACCAGAATGAAACCGCAAAGGAAATGACAACCAGGGAAACAAAGTGTCTTAAGGTTAGAGCTGAAAGTTTGTAACCCCAGAACCAGCATTTTTAGAACATAATGGAAGAAATAAAAAACCTTACGGGGGTGGAAGGAGGAATTGAGTAAAGACTCAAAGATTAGCGATTGCATACCGAGCAATGTAAGAACAAGTGGCCTAATCGTAGAGGCAGATATTCTAAGGCAAAATAGCTCAGAGGCTAGTTCACCATGAGAAGAGGATGGGGCCTTGAATAACAAAGAAACAGAAAACAAATCAGCCACACTAGGTCAGCGTTCTCACCAGCTGCTATACATTCTTTTAGAGTTCACTGTTCTTAAGTATATTTTATTTTATATAAAATAAAGACTCCTTCTTTCTAAGACACCCCTGATTATAAGATGTATCATAAACGTAGTACGAGTATTTTGGGAATGAGGAAGAAAACGGGCCTCTAATTAGACATACACACAGGTTGTAAGAGGCATCTAAATTTCAGAAGAGTTAAAATTTGGGAAAAGAATTTCTAGAATTGCAGAAACAAGATGTTGTTGGTTTAGTGTAGTCATTCTCGAAGTTGAATGTATAGTTATTATAATCACCTGGCAAGCTTTGATATCTGCCAATGCCCAGACTGAGCCCTAGACCAGTTGAAGTTGAACCTCCACAGGTGAGACCCAGCCAGTGGCAATGTTTAAAGCTCTGATGATTCCACTGAGTATCCACGTTTGAGAAGTACTGTTTTAAAAAATGCTTTGAGTCACTGTCAATGAAGCTATCTGTTTTTTACAAAGCTCCTTCTGGTATGTTAAGTAGTGGAAAGGGAGATTTCTACCTGATTATTACAGGTTCTGGTGCCCACAAGGAGAAAAATCAAATATTAAGACATATTCCAGGGTGGCGCCTGTGGCATAAGGAGTAGGGTGTGGCCCCATATGCTGGGAGTGGCGGGTTCAAACCTGCTCCCCGCCAAAAACTGTAAAAAAAAAAAAAAAGAAAGAAAGAAAGAAGAAAGACATATTCCTCACAAAAATTCCTTCTAAATGAGTCTTGGCTCTCAAGAGTATTTTGCATGTTCTTCTTGTTTAAAAACTTATGATGCTTTGCTTTTACCTGGAGATTAATGACCAAATCCCTCAGCATGGTATTTAGGATTCTTCATAGTTTATCTCCAGTCTGACTTTCCAGACATTTCTGCTACTCTCCTTCACATATCCTGAACTCTTACCCCAATGGGTTAAGAAGAGTTCCTTACATAATCTATGTTCTCTACATTTGCATAAGTTCAATGGTATTTTCTCCTGTTTTAAGTGACCTATCTTTTCCTTTTTTCCTGGCAAAAAAGTACTCATTCTTTAAAGGCTTTTGAGATTCATATAATGCTTTGCCTGTGAAGCACTTCTTTTTTATGGT
>NW_003852452.1:3505743-3506713 GCF_000181295.1 Otolemur garnettii
GGGCAGAAAGAACTGTCACTTTATAAAAATTTCACAAAGCCAAGACTATACTTTCTGTATAGAGTAATAGTTACTTATACACCATTGAGTCTTCCCTATAACCTATGAGCTTATTTAGGAAAAGAGCTGTAACTTATTTCTCACCCTATCACTAGAGCTCAACAGCTGAAACCATTCATGAAGCAACAATTCATAAATAAGGAAGACTAATGAATTGTGTTGTCCCTGTGTTACATCCTCATGCACCACCTCCAAATGTCCACACAAGGTCTCCAAGACAACTAAGTTATATGATGACTAGAAAGAAATCCAGTTTCACCAGAGAAGAACAGCAGGATAAAGTACTGGTTGGTTTGTGTTCCTACTCTTAGAGTATGGCTAAATGGTCTTATATGTTATGATATATCCATGATATCTGGAATGAAGCATAAATGAAGAAACAGAAAAATAATCCGGAAATATTAGAAATGTAATAGATAGATACTTATGCCTGCTTATTATGTTCTAGGACCATGCTGTTTTTATTAGTACAACTTTGAACTATGTTTCAATCATAGGTAAGGAGTATTTTTATCATTACTACTTTCTTTTACAAATAATTCCAGCATATATTTCTACTTTTGTTTTACCATGTTCATTTAGAATCTGGAATTTCTCTTTAAATTGATTGACATCTTGATGGCTGATAGCAGGTTCTATCTTTCAATTTATTCAAGTCTTCATTTGCTTGGTAGAACTGTTACAGTTTTCTTGGTAAGTAGATTCCTAAGGTATTTCATAAGAAGCATTTTCATTGCCATCATATAGGGGAAGTTTTCTTGATCATATTGTTTAACTGGCTGTTTTGTACTTAAAGCACACTTGGTTATGGCAGTTTTTATGTAGATAATTCACTTATACTTTAAGAGCTTATACAAAATATTTTCTGATGAAAGTTTTAGTATTTTAGTAAGTTACAATGAATTCTGGG
>NW_003852452.1:3507715-3508339 GCF_000181295.1 Otolemur garnettii
TGTTACAAGGTTAATCATTCATTTCATACATCTGCTGCTTTCGAATATGTTCAAAATACTTCATTTCTTCTCTTTCACTTAATGCATGAAATCGCCTCTAAACTCCTAATTAAGGTTTAAAATATGTGATAGTTTCGATAAAATACTTTTGTCATAAAATTTTAGTTTTTTTAAAAATGGGGACATGTTAGTTTACAAGTTGGAAGGATTCATAATAAATTGAAGAGGCTACTTCCTATATTTTTTTATTGTAAAATGAAATCACCTAGCACTTTTCATGTTTCTACCACAAAATACTTCACATCGTCTCATTCTCAAAAATTTTACAAATCCAACACAAATCAACCACACCATCACACAAAAAACAAGGAAACACCTATCAATTATTCATAGTTAAATATTTTTTATTTTATGCAAATATTCTATTCTGATACCATTCGATTGCTTCCTGAAATTACCATATTAAGTAGATGCTTCAGATTATTCATCTGGCTTCCAGATACATGAGTCTATCTATTTGTTTATTCGATCAATGTTCAGCAAACAGAATGTGTACCTTTGGATAATGGGGATTAAAAGTTGAATTCACATATATTTTTGCTCTAGGAGCGCTGAATCTGGTGG
>NW_003852452.1:3509447-3580437 GCF_000181295.1 Otolemur garnettii
GATGGTGTCACAAAAACCAAGGGACTGCAGGATTAGGGGAGTGAACCAAGAGCAAAAAAATTTTTTTAAGTAGCAGAAAAGTATTTTTAGAGATCAAAATTAATATCTCTTGGAATTGCTAATTAGAAGAAGAATTAATAGTATCAATTCCACTAGGACAGAGGGTAGAAGCCATATTGCAAAAGCCTGAGGACTGAAGGTGACAACAAGCATAGACCCTTTTTCAGAGAAAGCTGATAGGATGTGAGATGTCTAATTCCTTTGGGCAGCACAATTTTGAGCACGTTTGTTGGCTGAAAGGAGCAAAGAGAAATCGAGAGTTTTAACAAGAAAGAGAAACTAACTGGAGGACCGAATTTCCAGAGAAGGCTGCAAGGCAAGGCAGAGGTGAGGAATTAGTTTTGAACGGAAGCCACATATTGCCGGACCCTGAGGAATGATGCGATGTAAACGGATAAAGGCAGGTGTGCTGCATAGGTAGGGAAATGGGAAAACAAGGAACATGGGGCCCTACAGACATCCTCTCCATGATGAAGGCAAGGTCATATCCAGAGAGTAAGAGAGCTTGGGACTCAGGAAGGAATCTGGGATAAGGCAAGGGAGTCTTAGATGGCTGTTAGGAGAAGTGAAAGTAAACCACAGGTAATTAGAAGAGTGGTACCAAGTGCTAAGACTCTGGCAAAAAACTAAGTGGCCAAATGCTAAGACAACATGACTTACAATGCTTGCCCGACTTCCCCGGTGAATTTCCTAAAAACATACCCAATCACTGTGGTTGAAGATCAGAGAAGATGCACTTTATCATTCAAGTTGGGGAAGAGGAGAGGACTGGGGCGACTTTAATGAAGATGAGGAAATCAAAATTGCTTGTGATTAACAGTAGGCTTTGGGCTTTAGAAAAGGACGAGAGGCACGTGGGGCATCAATGCACCAGGAAAAACACAGGAATCCAAAAACGGGAAGAACTCCACAACAGTGAAGAACAGGTCTTCTGAGAGTGAGTTTGTGTGAGAGCTCCAACAGCATAAAGTTATGGTAGGAGATCTGTTTAAACTATATACACGAACATTAAAATGAAAGGCAGCTCTATGGTTTACGGCAGCACAATTACCAATAAACCGTAATATCTAAAACTTTCTCAAATGTTCCTCAAGAGCGCCTTGAGTACTATGAGCGCTGTCGTGTTCAAGAACACAACAGCCTTCGAGATCGGTTCACCTACAACTGAAATTCTGTCACCTTCAGTGGGGAGCTTAGCAGCTGTTTAGAAGCGCACAGCAACTCTACACAGCAGTTTCTGAGCAAATGAACAATATCATATCCAAATGAGATGACAAGAGGGGTTTAGGTAAGGAGGATGTAATTACCCAAACTGGAGTAACCAGGATAACGAAGCAGACTTTCCACCGTTAGCAAGAAGAGGCATGGGATCCTCAATGACCGCTAATAGCCTGCGGTTTTTCATTTCGTATAAAAGAAAATTCAATTTGTCAGTTTATCCTACTCAATGCAATGGTCTTTAGATAGAATTAAAAATAAAGGAGTCAATTTATCTTCCAATTAATCTACCAGGAAGACTAAAGAAAGTCTCATTGAGGACTATGGGAACATAAAAACATTGCTAAAATTGCAATCCCTGCCTCGCACTTCCCCACAGCCACACTGGAGTTGTATCACTTCTAACTTCATTTGAATCAAGACAAAGACCGAGTAGCCATATTCTTTTAGAACAAAAATGAACAGCCATGTGGATTTTTTACATAGTACTCTTCTTCGGCAAAAAGCCACAGAACTTTTTTTAAAAAATCGTTTCCAAGGATGAAAGTGACTTTGCCAAGCAAAGTGGCTTCAAAACAGGCCTCAAAAATACTAATAGAAAGACAGATGGTTCTACTAAGAGCTTGGCTGCCAAAATGGAAAAAAAAAAAAAAAAAAAAAAAAGAGTGATGCTATTGAAGCCGACTGCAAAGTTATCTGATGACTACAAATACTTTTGTCCCACTGCAAGTGCTAACTCTGCCTCCAGGGCTGATATAGCCAAAATACTAACTTCCCCACATCCAATTCCCCTGTATTCCCACCCCTCCTAAATAAAACCTGTCAGTGCCAAGCCCCTCAAAACAGCACAAGCATGCACTTGATTCTGAATGGCTGCTCTGCAGAAGCAAAATATTGCATTGAAGAACTCCTATTTAGGAACGGACCCACAAGGAAAATTGCTTTCCTTTTCAAAACTGCCTGTCACATTTTCTTTCTCTAATTCCCCTTTTCCTCCTCCTCCCTGTCACCAAAGGGCCCTCGGGCCCTCTGAGTTTTGGAGGATACAAACTCAATTTGTATAAAGAAAGCGAGAAGCAGCACCCCAGAGGTGAAGATGGTTTGCAAGGACACAAAAATAATCCAGTCAAGACGCAGGACCATTTTCTCTCTAAACTACTCCTACAATAATACCTCCACTTTATTTCCTTCAGGGCAACTGTCATTTCTTTTTAACCAGATTGCAACTAGATATAATCGAAACTGAAATATTATATGGTCACTGACTCCCTCTCTCAATGGCTCATTTCACTATCACAGTTTTCCTTTGCCGGGATGTGTTGATGGTGGATGGTGAGCATTGTTACTAGGATACAGGCACTTTCAAATGATGTAGAATTAATACCTCCGTAACTTTGAGGCAATGAAATTCATCCTTAATGTTATGCCAGGCTGACCTAGCTATTCCTATGGTCTCATTATAAACTTGGTTGATTTTTAAATCTTAGGCATTATGTTCTTATCGAGCACCATTTTAATGTATGTTAAATTCACATCAAAGTTCAACCAAAAGGATGACACTTGTTATAAATAGAATCCATGCTTAAGTATATTTGCTGCTTTCAGTTAAAATCTCTCCGTTAGAAGTTCATAATCATAGACAGTTAATGGTGGCAAAAAAATGGCTTAAAATTTTAAAATTGTGAAAAAGTATGGCCGGAACACAGCTATTTGCCAAAGATAATTGTAAGCTGAGTAAAAGAACTCTGAAAGGTAATGATTACCATGTTTTAAATGATCAAGTATTTAGGATTGGGTCACCATTCTAATATCATTGCCATTTCCTAAAGCAATATTTCACACAACTGTTGCTAGATCAAATAAAACTCTTTATTGAACAATGCTACTTGGTTCCTCAGATGTGTGTCATTATTTATACTATGAATCATAGCTCTTGACAACAAATCAGCCTGGGTCACACGAGCACACATGGAGTTGGGCTTTGCAAATACGCATTAATACAAGCAACCCTCGTTACAAACATCTGACTTACAGACAACTTGCACTTACGAACGGGGGCTATTAACAGGTAAAAGGTAAATTACCTGGTCCAACTTACATATAAATTCAACTTAAGAACAAACCTACAGAACCTATCTTGTTCATAACTAGGAGACTGCCTCTACTACAATCTTATTTTATATTATGTATTACTCTATCAATTGTTATTTATGAGAAAATGAAAAAAAAAACATTAAATATGATGGTCTGCATGAAACAATATAGCTTTCAATTATATTTCTCGGGAATCCATGATTCAAAAGCCTAACAAAATTCAAATTCACTATTTATTAATTTCCGATTTGTTATGTTTTGAGTAATGGTTTACAATAGATTATTAGTGATTGTTTTGTCATATAATATAAAAATCAAAAGAAACTCAGTATTCTTATGATGCCTCTCAATTCGACATAGCTTTAAAAAATTATAAAAATGACCAGTTGGCGGAGAGGGTGAACTGGGCTGACTGCTACTGGGTATTAAAGGTTTCTTTGGGGAATGATGAAAATATTCTGGAACTATTGGTAACAGCTGCAAAACATTTTGAATCTACTTAAAAATACAAAATTGTACACTTTAAAAGGGTGAATTTATTTGGTATGTGAATTATATCTGAATTAAAAAAAATAACCACAACTGTACTCTATCCAGGGCAACAGAGGGAGACTCTGTCCCCAGAGGAAAAAAAAAAAGCAAGAAAAAAAAAAGTCATGTTCTTATATTAGAAAAATGTTGCCTATTTTTAAAGCGTTTGCACGTGTATTAGTTCCCTTCTGCTTTATCCAGCCTCTTGGGTTCCGTAGGTCAAATGTTGCTATCACCAATTTTATTAATGAGGAATACTGATAGAGAAGTAAATAGGGTGGGGTGCTTTACCCATAATTACACACAGGCAAAAATCCTTTGGTTCTTAACAAATCATAAAACAAATGATAATGACTTCCTAAAGTAAAAGAACTGCTTCAGATAAAGTATAAAGAAACACGGTGACAAAATAAATTCCCAAATATTTTCTCGCGTTACAATAATCTTTAAAATATAAAATTCTATTGTGTCTGAAGAGATTATTTTCCAGAGGGTGGCATTTTGACCGACTTCAGTTTTCACTTCTATATTACGTTTTTTTTTTTTTTGCTTTATGTTTTTTTAAAAAAGTAGTTTTCAAAATTTCTGTATGTATATAGATATTACTTTAACAAGCTGAAAATTGATCAGAAACACAGAGATGCAACAGAGCATTGTGGTACTTGGCATATTTAACACGAGAATTGCCTATTAGCGGAAAACAGGAGAAAACTTTTTTGTTATCTGAATAAACAAAGATTGATAATCAAAATGTAAATTTTTACCAACAGACTCTAATTTTCATTTAAAAGGATGTAATGTTAATATTTACTTCAAAGTGTCTTTTTTTTATTGTTTGGGATTCATTGAGGGAGCAAAGAATTAGGTGACACTGATTGAGTTTGTTAGGTAAAGTCCCTTTTGTCCCCTCCTCCCCTCTGCCTGATCCCTCATTCCCCTACCCCCCACCTTGTATTAGATCACCTACTACCTCCATATTAGAACTGAATACGCTGGATTCTTGCAATGCTTTACTAAAAAGAATGTATTCCAACTGAATCCAGGTTAATACAAAAGATGTAAAGTTTCCATCATTTTTAATGGCTGGATTACTTCAGACTTTCCTGAAATTATTTTGGCTTTTGTTTCATTTCCTATTAGTATTTCCTATACCACTGGTATTTATTTATTCTGTGCACTGAGCTCTGAATTTAATATCTTTTAACATTTTCCTTTTTTTGGCCTATGTGGTTTTACTCTTCCCCCAATAGATTATTGAACAGTGTCTGATAGATTAAAATTTTTCTACCTGTCCTCAAATCGAAGACCGAAAAGGGTAGCTGAAAATTTCACCTGACTTTGCCCAGAAATAAACTGTAAAGTCCAAGCCCGTAAGGTCAATTGATTTGCAAAGAGAGTGTGAATAACATACAGTGAAGAAAGGATACGCTCTTCAATAAATGGTGCTGGGAAAACTGTACATCCATGTGCCAAAGATTTGAATTTGACCCATATACCATACACACACACACAAAATCAACTCATATCCTAAAACAAAACAAAGGGAAAAAACTCCTGAACCCTGGCCTTGGCAGTGATTTTTGGGATATCACACCAAAAGTTCAGGCAACAAAAACAAAAATAAACAAGTGGAACCACATCAAACCAAAAGGCTTTTGTATAGCAAAGGAAAGAAACAGCAAAATGAAATGGCAGCCTATGGTTTGGAGAAAATATTTGTGAAATCTGTATCTGATTAGGTGTTAGTGTCCAAAATATATAAAGGGAATTTTTGTCACTCAATAGCTAAAACAAAACAAAAAGCTTCCAACTACAAAATGGGCAAATAGACACTTTTCCAAAGAATGTATAGAAATCGTCAAGAAACTGGTCTGTGAAAAGGTGCTCAGTATCACTCATCATCTGGGAAACGCAAACCAAAACCACAGGGAGGTATCACTTCATGCCTGTTAGGATGGTCTTATCAAGAAGACAAAAGATAATAAATGTTTAAAAAAAAAAAAAAAAGGGCATGGAGAAAAAGAGAACACAAGTATGCCGTGGGCAGGAATCGAAGTTAACCCACACATAGAGCTATAATGAAAAACAATATAGAAGTTGCTGAAAATTTAAAACACAGCTACTCTATGCTCCAGAAATCCTTCTTCTCATATATTCAAAGGAAATAAAATTGGCACCGACCAGAGACACCTGCACTACTGCTATTATTGCAGCTTTATTAACAATAGCCAAGATATGAAAACAACCTCAGCGTCTGTGAATGGATGAACTGGTAGAGAAATTATGGTGTTGAGTCTTAAAGAGAAACAGATCCTGCCCTTTATAACAACACGGACGAACCTGGAGGACATTATGCTAAATAAGGAGACAGACACTGAAAGAAAAATAATACATAATAATCTCACTTACCTGTGGAGTCTAACAGGAGTACACAGAATAAATCTAGAGATTTAATGTTCCACGTGAGGACTACTGTGTATTAAAGATTTGCTAAGAGAGCAGATGCTAGGTATTCTTAATACAAAAAAAGAAGTCATTATTTTATCTCAATTTGCTTGGCTATCGTAATCATTTCACCTGTGTCTATGAACAGCAAAACCTCAGGTTGTACACCTTACACGTAAACAAAAACAATCAAGCAAATAAATAACTACATTTTTTGCCCATGACTCCTGCCCAAATACACGTCACCTAATTTGTACTTGAGAACAACTTTTTCCTCAAAACCTAGCTTAAGTGTTGCTGTCTTTATGAAGCCCATCCAAACTCTTCAAGAAAAATACATTCATCCTCTGAGGGCTCAGGTCATGCCAGGCAGATGATAAAGCTCTCCGTTAATCTGGGGGAAAATGTTGCAGGCGAATGGAAGAGGAGATGCGAACGGCCTGTAAGAGCGTTCAGCCAGTTTCCTTCTCCTGTGTGGACTGTGTGTTAGTCCCATCAGGTGGAGATTATTTGAGTGTGCCATGGCTATGCTACCTCAAGGACAGAAGTGTAGCTAATTCCTACTGGTATCCACAATACCTACCTTAATGCCAGATTCACTATTACGAAAGCCTACTCATGTTTTGGCATTGGCTTCTTTTACAATACTAACTAGTTGTGGGTGGTACCTGTGGCTCAAAGGAGTAGGGTGCTGGCCCCATATACCAGAGGTGGCAGGTTCAAACCCAACCCCAGCCAAAAACAAAAAAAAAAACCCCAAAAAACAACCCCCCCAAATATATATATATATATATTCACATAACACACACACACACACATATATATATAGTTTTTATATATATAACCTAGTTGTTAAACCAGTCCTTATTTATACAATGGATCTTGGGCTTTATTTCATTTCATTCGGAATTCATGATCTTTCCTCAAAGCAAGGCCCTGAACTGGGGCAATAACTGACATGATTTCCCCCCACGCAATCCCTCACCTTTCTCAGGTCCTAGTTTTAGCCTTGAGGACGCTACTAACATTGGGTTTCATCTGTTTCATTAAAAGGAGAGAAATAAGAACTCTGATCTACCTATAATGAAATAACCCCAAAACTGATGTCACACATTCTTCATGATAAAAATACAAATCTTGATCACTCATATGAAATTCAAATGTGAGGTATTATGTGCTATTAAATACAAACTTCTTGCTATCTCAGTTACCAGCACTATATAAAGCAAAATAACTTGAATGTCCAGAAATACAAAGCTTTATTTGTAGACATGATCTCGTATATGCGAAAAAAATAAAACAACAACAACAACAACAAAAGCTAAAATAGCAAAACCAAAACTTTTATTAAAAATTTAAGTCAAGAGCTGTATCCTTAAACTCAGCACATTAATCGTGTTTTGTTGCAGAAAATCAACGTGATTATATTGCATATATTTCTTTTGGGCAAATTTTCCCAGTGACTGATTTCAATGTTTTACCTAACAGGTGCTAGAATGGGGTGAATGGCTAGTGTTTAGGTATCTATTTGTTTGTTTGTTTAGAGCACACAAAAAGCATACTGAGTCAGTGACGGAAAAATATTATACGAAGTCCTAAGAATATCTAAAGAAAGTAGCCAGATTTCAGTCTGCAGAGACAGGAAGATTAAAAATTTGAAAGAAAGGCTAACTGTTATAGAGGCTGGAATAAGATGATTTTTAAAAATTCCAACTCCTCCCCCAATTTCAAACTACTCCCACAATTGCAACTATATCAGGGAGGCAAGGTAATGTCTAGTTCCATTTCTCAGGATGTGAAAAATCATGCTCTTTGAGTAATAATAGATGCTGCCTCACAGTTTCTGATGAAACACAGCACTCAGACGCTTCTCTGACTGTACAATAGCTAAGGACACACTCGCAGTAAGTCACTTACTGAATATTCGCCAGTGAAAAGAAAATGTGTGAAATTACCAAAAACACCAAGGTGGATGTGTCATGAGCTGAAAATGTAAAATATCTCTGTAATTGAACACAGTATCTATCACTTATATAATCAAAAGTTTTTGAATCTTCTTGCCAAGAAGAAGTAGTGTACAATATACCATTATAAATACATTCAGTAATAGGGAGTTGCAACAATCTGAGCAAAGTATGGCTAATTTCACTACTTTGTTAAATTTACGTTATTCTTTCTAGCACAAAGCTCTGTAACTTGCTTACATATCATGACAATATTTAAATAATGTTGAATTATGTACCCAATACCATGGGTACCTTGTTAAATCTTTCTTGACTGCTTTCTTGATTAGAAGCAATTTTTCTTTTTCCTAAAAACTGTGACAATTTTAGACTTATATATGTTTTATGGAATGGAAAGAGGACATGGACTGACTACACGTGTTCTTTCCACCCACTTGCCTTTTACTGAAAGTATTTTTGATAGGTCGTTGTTAATATTTATTCTGTTTCACTCAGCTCTCGGAATGTACTTTTTTTCATGTTGACCTTTACACAATTCTAATTTTACTCATTAAAAATCACAAAACCCCTATAAGATAAATACTAACACCCGCCCATTTTACAGGCAAGGAAACTGAGGCAGGCCTAACACCAGGTAGCAAGGAAAATAACTGTAGATCCTGTAGATCAGATCTAGCCTACTTATAAACGAGGCTTTTAGTCGCTATGCTTTACTGTCTCTTGAGCAAAGGGTACAACACTTATAAATAAATCTTCCTAGATCAAAATAAATTATGACTTGCATGAAAAAATTTGAAAGGACAAAATCTTTGAATGACCCAGGTTGAAAATAATTATTTCAACATGCAAAGTTTTAAGGATGATGAAAAAAATATTAAGTATTGTGTGTCCTAGAAACACCTCCTGCGAAAATATAAGTGGATCCTGAATACATAATAACCAACTTACTTTATGACACACAGCATTCGAGAAAGTTGGATGTAGGCGAAAGGGAAAAGTAAGTTGATAGCAGTTAAGGAAAGGGTAGATAATACTGTGTAACACCTGGAACCCAAGATGAAGCATTGGTTCCTTCTAAGCCTCAAACTCTTACACCAACCCAGGACAATTACAGGGGATATGCACTGTGAAAAGAAAAGAAGAATCTAGCAATTAAGGCAGCCATACCACGATGTTCATATAAAACTCTGGTGCAATATGACTGATGATGATCACGATAATTCTTTGACAAATATTTATTGATTGTCTAGGCAGCACCAGACGTTTCTCAAGGTACTTAAACATAGTGAACAAAACAGACTAAAATCTCTGACTTCATTGAGTTTACATTCTCTTACTATAAAACGCTAATGATAATCATGTATTCTTATAATTCAACCCCAGACTTTATTTTACTTGGCTGTGGAGTTGAAATCAAAACTTCCCATATGGTTAGCAAAGCCCTAAACTACAAAATTAAAGATAAGTGTTTCCTGGTTTACATTGTTTACTAGGAACTTGTGGTTTAGTATGTAAGCGTCACTAATTTACATGTTATAATTCCCACAGATTAAGTTTATTTAGCTAAATATAAATTCACAATCAAAAATTTGACAAATAAATGAAGAATTGAATGTATAAAAGCAGAAACGGACAACAGACTGAAATAACCAAAGACATCCAAATAATTGGAAGGTCGTATGAAAAAAAAATAACATGCTTAAAATATTTATGTGATTAAAAGTTAGAACAAAAATTAGTAAAAATATAAGAAAATATCAGGGACATTCAGAAATATGTGAAGAATAATTGAAAAATATTTTGAGAGATGAAAAATATGCAATAGAAATTTAAAATTCATTATGGATCAAAAGCAAATAATACACCAATGATGAATGAAGGAAGTTGCTAACTGTAAGGAAATCTAAAAAAATTAGTCAGATTTCAGTCTGTAGAGATAGGAAGATTAAAATTTTAAAGGAAAAGATAAGTGTCATAGGGGCTAGAATTAAATAATTTAACTTATGTCCTGTCAAAAATTTTAAGAGAAGATAGAAAAAAAAAAAAAAATGGAGCAAGGCCATATTCCAAAACGAAATAGCTGAGAATTTTTCTGAAGTTGAAAGTTATAGGTCCATAGCTACAATTGGTATAATGTATAAGTACAACAGATAAAAAGAAAATATCACTTAATATCCTGTATTAAAATGCCAAAAAACCAAAGGCAAAGATATATTTTACAAGGAGCCAGATAAAAGTTATGAACTTAAGTATGATAATTAGTCTGACGACAAATTTCTAAACATAGTATTAGAAGTCAATGGAAGGTCATAAAATAATTGCCAACTTCAAAATACAATCCCAGGGCGGTGCCTAGGGCTCAAAGGAGTAGGGCGATGGCCCCATATGCTGGAGGTGGCAGGTTCAAATCCCAGCCCTGGTCAAAAACTGCAAAAAAAAAAAAAAAAAATACATTCCCAATAAGTACTTTGAAAAATAAATGCAAAAGGGAGGCTATTCTTTTTTTTAAGAAAAAGAGTGTATGACAAATTACTTACTAAAGAAATTTCTGAAGGGTATGTTTCAGAAAAAAGAAGATGGAACTTAGAGGAAACAGGCAAGCAGGAAGAAAAGTAAGTGAAGAAACTGATAAGCAGGTAAGCAAATACCAATATTTCTTTGAATGAGAATATCTAATGTCCAATATTTAGAGGGTAAAAAAGCTAAATCCACTAAAAAAGAGAGGAATGACATATCTAGGAGTTCTAAGGTTATTTTAAAATTCAGGAGGAAGAATACAACATTTGTCAATTTTAGACGTTACTAATATAAATAGACAGGCTAACCTTTCAAAGATAACCCTTAAAAATGTAAAAAGAAAAAAAGCATTTAATAATCAAAACCAATAAAGATAAATCATGATATAAGGAAAAACCCTAAAAATCAATACATAAAAAATAAAACATACAGGGGTGGCACCTGTGGCTCAAGGAGTAGGGCGCTGGCCCCATATATGGGGGGTGGCGGGATCAAGCCCAGCCCCAGGCAAAACTGCAAAAAAAAAATAAAAAAGATACATACAAAATGTGTGATACATAAAAATCAAAAACATGAAATAATAGACCAAAGTTTGATTATAATAAATGTAAGTGGACTAAGCTCTTAAGAAAAGAAAAGAGAGAGACCAACAGACTGCACATTAAAAAAAAAACCAACAACCTACTGTTATTTATTGTACAAAAGATATACTTAAATCACAATGACAAAGAAAATGTTGAAAAAGATGGAATGATATCCAGCAAATATTAACCAAAAACAAGGTTTGGTACTTTACATAGTGAAGAATATTCTATGTCTGTATTAGCATCAGACAAAATAGATTTCAGTACAAAAAGCAAGACCCTTCTATAAGTAACCCTGGAGTTTCAATTCAACAGGCAGATAAAAATCATTCTTAAGTTATATGCATCTAGTAAAATAGCCTCCCAATTTATAAAGCAACAAATGAGAGCTACAAGGAGAAACTAGCAACCTCTCTCATTACAGTCAACGTTTTACTACTAATTTATTAATTACTGATAGTGCAAGGAGACAATCAATCTAGGA
Source organism: Otolemur garnettii (assembly GCF_000181295.1). Classification (NCBI taxonomy): domain Eukaryota; kingdom Metazoa; phylum Chordata; class Mammalia; order Primates; family Galagidae; genus Otolemur; species Otolemur garnettii. The sequence goes on from NW_003852452.1 coordinate 3,521,345, forward strand.
AATACAGGCAATGTGGACAATGCAATCAGCAAGCTTAATCTAACAGACATATGTGGAGTGGTCCATCTACTAATCAGCTACAGCTAAATGAATATAAATACTTTTCAAGACACGCAGAACATTTATAAAAATTGTCCACATGCTAAGCCATACAGGAAGAATGAGTACATTGCAGAGACTTAGTATTGTGTGAAAATAGGATGATGGAATTTGGTTTGAGATGAAAGACAAAATCTTTAAATGTAAAAATTAACTCCCAAAGTAACAATTTCATTTTTTGAATGGGTTTGTCTTTAACTTAGGTTTATGAGGTAGATTTTACAAGAGATGAGAACGTTTCCCTGGGTATCTGAGTCTTTGCTTCCACTGAAAATATAATTTAATTATTGAAATATGATATTTATTTTTTAAATGTGTCCCATTGACAAGGGAGGGTATTAAAATCACTGTGTTTGTTCTCAAAGTGTAGGTGGTTGGCAGGAATTAGAGATTCTAATATCATATGAGTGGTTAGCAATTCAAAGTGCGTACAGTTTGAAGACTGCACTCTTGGGGAAAACAATCAGGAATAATAAAATAAAAGCCTCTATGTTTATTAAAATAAACACACAGACACACACAGACACGAAGCTTTTAAAGTTGGAACATGAGTTTTAATCTCCTTGTACAATATCTTCGTCACTGAAATAAGAGAGTTAAAACATCTTCTGTGTTTGAAAAACTACATAGGTGCATAGAAAAATGTTTTTCAAAATGTTAAATGTTAGACATGAAATTAATATTAGCAGTCACATGAAAGTTGACCTCATCTTGTATAATGGAGAGCCATTTAATTAAGTTGAATATAAATTTTAGTAAACCCAACATTTCAAAAATTTTCCTTAAATCTCATTGGTCACCTAACTTTTTCAGCGCTTTTTAAAAGCACCTAAATATAAAGACAGAAAATACATTGAATAATTTAATGCATATTAAAACATCTGTATCAATATGAAATAACTCCGAAGGGATAATTTTAAAGAATTACTATGATACCATTAACATAGATTTTTAAAGCAAATTCTCAAATGTGATATTTGAAATAGAAAAACTAACCCCTTATGTTGGTGTAAATCTCACTGCTAGTTCTAATTCCAAAATTGGAAGATACACAATAAAGATTTTTTGAGCCTTGTATTTATTCTGCCCGTGTTTGACCGTCTACACTGCCATTCTTCCAGGTATTTCATTATATGCATTTTTAGAATAAAATGAATCAAAATCTCATAAAGCAAACTTTTGTGAACCCTTTTTATCCGCATCTTTGAATTAAAGCTATCAGAGTTCATAACTGATCTGAACAAAAGGTCAGTGTATCACTCATTCTCACTGGATCATTCATCTTTCAGAGCTCCTGTTTTTCATTTAGTCTAAAACATGATTAATATTGCTTACATAGCTATTTGCTCCTAAAGGTCACATGTGGTTCTCAGCACCACACATGGATTTAGCAAAACCTGATCCTCATCCTAGGGAGATCCTTAGTCTGTAAATGGGCTCACCTGGAAAAAAGTTGTAACAGGAGACAAACTCAGTATTTCGACGTCTCCATTTATCAGCTCTATTTCAAATCTTAATTCCGTAGAACCTCCCTGAATTGACCACTTCCTTAAGTTGGTCTAATTTTCATAGACTGGACGTGCACCCCATGTACGTTATCAGTACACAAGGTCCAGTCCCTGATGTTGACCACCTCTGAGTGTTGACCAGTTTGTTACAGTCTCTCGGGTGGTCAACCTGCAGAGGTTCTACTGTATCTCAGAATGCAAGGCACAGTCTTTCAATTTTATTAATAACTAGTTCTTACTTGACATTTTGCATGTATTTGCGGACCCTTTTCTTATTAGATCTTTCCGTTCACTAGCCCTAACACTCCACTGGTGGATAAGTACTTTTCACCAAGAGGAGGGGATGGAAAAAAAGAAAAAAATCTTTCCAGATAGGTGTATCCAGTTACAAATATTGAAGTTATCAAAAAAGGTTAAGAAAGATGAGACTGGGAATGGAAGAAAAGGGAGACCTTGAGAGAAATCAACATATGAGAATATAACTAGTGCAGAAAGGGAAAAAAAAAAAACCTAAAGAACGTGCATTCCAGCAGCTTCCTAATTTCAGGATTATAGTAAATGTATCAAGACTTCCAGGTCCATCTCTTCTAACTAGAAATGCGCCCTACTCTAAGTTCCATTTCTAAACCACTATAGGTATTAAACAGCAATTTACATGTGATTAGCATTTTTTTTTTTTTTTTTGTACTTGTGGTTTTGGTAAGTTTTCCAAACCTAATGACTGTTCCTTTGGCCAGCAACATAAATGCTATAATCACACAATTATTGTGCTGGGAACAGTTTAATTCAGCATTTTGTTCTCAACCACAGAACAATTACTCAACAATTTCGGTTAACCAGACTAGCTAGCTGCCTGGAGAGAAAGGGAAATATTCACAAGATCTATTGTCTTACATAAAGGCAGCTCCCAGATCTGCTGGAACGTCTTAATACTGCTCTGGTCACTGCTCCTTGTCAGGATGCTTCACCTCTCCTAACGAAAATGACAAACTGCAGGTTTGCCTTTACCAACTTGCTAGGTGCTCAGTCCTTTTCTTTATACGTTTGCATATTTTTTTTAAAAGAACATGAGGTTTTGGTGTGCCTGAAAATAGAGGCCTATAGATAAATGTACCTTTAAAATTTAATGTAATGATAGCTAATACAAAGAGCTGTAAATTCAAAAGTGTAAGTTCAAAAACTCTTCCTGACTGGCTATCCTGTCGTGCTTACAGTGCCGGTAAAGGCTTCCGAACTGTGGGCGATCTCATCTGTCATTTAAATTACATGACTTCCTAACTGTGTGCGACTGGCTTAATGTCAACCTTCATTCTACATTTTTAATTTTTAAAAGGGAAATGGAGGCCATTAACATAATCATGGCTATGGAAGCTTCTTTTTGTATTGTTATTTTGTTTAATATCCATTTTAATTTATCAGAATGGGAAAGCATATGGGCTAAGCATAACACTATAAAATATTTAGGATGAAGGATCAATTTATGCACCTGTTTAAAAATGTACATCGGAATGTTCATCTTCCTTGACTATTTCTCACAATACAGACAACTATTAGACCAGCACTGTGGTATCCTTCACAGGTTTGAACCTACTCAGAAACAAAGCGGGCCGTGGTGAACCAATGCAGTGAACAGTCAAGGGTAGTCCTGGAAGAAAACAGGCTTTCCTAAAAGGTCTCCTTTTATCTCCCACTGTCCTTTTTTCTAGTCTCTTTCTTTGTTTTCTTTCTACTCTGTTCTTTCTTTCTATTTTCCTACTTTTCGCTCTAAAGAGTGGACAGGGAGAAGGGCGAAGAAATTCTAACCTCATAGTTAGAAAAGTCCTAACTTACGGTAAACAGAAAAACGATGGTTTGTCCATGGACAGATGCCGTGAAAACCAAAAAAGAGCTCAAGAATGAAGATAACCTCTTAAGCAAGAGGTGAAGATAAAAAAAAGACATAAACATTCCGGATACTTAAAAATTTTAATGTGTATGTTTATGTATTTGAATGAATAAAAATAATGTAGTGAGATAAGTTGAAAAGGGATTCCTTATGCCAACCTCATTCACTCCCTGAAGCAGGTCAGTATATATAAAGAACTTAACGTGCATTGGTTTCTCATTTTTTTTAAGCTTCAATTTTTTTTTTCAAGTAAAACATAATAACAGAACCCTAATCATGAAAAGTTAGCATGAAAGCTCAGCCTCCCCATACCAATCATCTCCCCATACTAATCTTCTCTCTTAGTGCCATCACTCCATCCCAGAGGCCCTGGAGGAACTCCATGAACCCTACACAATTCTGTCCTAACAATCTGAAACTACTGCTCTACCACATGACTGCATGATTATTATTCAATGCCAAAATCTGATGATATGGTTGTTGTAGTGGAAAATACTATGTCTAACACGGTAACCTGCTCATTTATTACAGTGTCAATAGACTATAACTTGTGATATGTAGTGATACATAAGCCAATTCCAACTTAGAATCTTCCTATCACCTAAATAAAAATCAAGTCAAGCACAGTAGTCGTCTATACACAGTCACAATTAATTTCCTTTTAAGCACGAAATCCACGTTCCACACTGTGTAATTTTCTGGTGCAATCTCTACTTCTTTAGTCCAGGTACAACCTAAGCTATAATTAAAGAACAAACATTTGTAGAACAGAGGATAGACTAAAAAAAGAGGATGCTGAAATAGTATCGGGTTCTTCTGAATGAAAATAACTAAACTTAGTGCAAAATTTATGCTAAAAAATGAGCCAGATATTAAATTCAGAATGAAAAAATTGGCTATAGCCTTGCCACTTCCTGGTTAATTTGGCCCAGGGCCAATTTTCCAATATTATGACCATCCTGTAGCCCCAGTAAGTGTTTTATTTATTTATTTTCGTACTGAATAAAAATATCAGCTGAAGCAGGGAAAATGTGAAATGGATGACATATTTTAGAACAGCTTCTCCCAGAATACAAAAATATTCCCCAACTCGGAACTGAAACAAATAGTAGAACTACCGAGCAATGCCAACTGGCGACTCTCTGATGCCATTCAAACTTCGCAAATACTGGGCTCTCAAACGGATTTTAATTATTCAAAAGAAAACTAGGAAATGGTTCAAATATCAATTGCTTTCACAGAAATACAAACTCTCTTTTAAGAGAAGCACATGATACAACTTTCTATAACCTACCACGTTGCAGTAATTACCTGGTCAGTTGTTTCTTTGAGTAGGGCCGTAAGCAGAAAGGGAATGTCTCTTCTGTAGTCCTCAAGACTACGCCTCTCAAAAGTTGTTACTGAGACAGAGCAGAAACTATGCGGAAATAGATATATTTACTATTGAAAACTAGAGGAGATGGTAACGCCACATAAAAACATAGTTCAGTAAGTACTTTTCCATTAGAACAAATTCCAGAGACGATCAAAAAGAGGTTTCAATTGACAGGCAAGCTTTATGAGAAAGAGGACCTCTGCGAGGACTGTCATGTCTAGGAATAGGGGGACCTCACTGTCAACTCAATTAGCCACTGAAGATTTGCTTCCCTACTTTGGGTTTGCACAAAGATATTCTGTATCTTTTGTACTGAGGTTCAATGACACAGCATAAAGACATCTAAATGTTTTCATATACACTATAAATAGTCACTAGGCACAGTAATATCACTTAGTCTCAAAAAATTGTCTGGCTTCCGTGTGTCATCCTTAAGGAAGAAAAGAACCTGGTATTTTCGAGGCAGAATTTTGTAAACCTAAGGCAAAATAATTTATGATCAAAATTATTGGAGCTCCTGAAATGAATGCTGAGGTCTAATACTATTTAAAGTTTGTGTCTGGGTAGTATATATGCATGTGTGAGTCTATGTACGTAGATAGAGAGAATACATGTGAGATAATTTTGACATAGTGTATGTGTGTCTAGGCTCACACGTACAATTATACTTAGGATAGAAAAGAAATAACAGTGCTGCTTTTTATAAAAACTGCTTTTTTTGGATGAACTGATCCTAAAGGAAAACAATGTTTTCAATGACCACAAACCTAACTAAACCTTCAACAACAAGGAATTCACAGCATTTTAAATATATCTAAACTCTTCAATAATAAATCTGGGACTGCATAATCGGAGTCTGTTTTTCAACAGGAGTCATTCATTCACAGAAGCCGTGGGGCCCCCGGCTGGCTTATGGTAGCGCTCCAAATCGGTCGCCGCACAATGCAGAGCTTATATGATTGCAATGGTCCATATCCAGTAAAACTGCCTAAAAACACTGAATAATGGGCTCGGTCTATAATAATTTAGAAAGAGCCATTTACAGCTGCCTAACACATATTACCATCTCTACAATGGCTAAAATGAAGCCCTGGGAACTATTTCCTCTGGATCAGCGTGTTATTGAGTGGTGCCAGTTCGCTTATTTTTTTTTTTTTCATTTTAACAAAAAAAGTTTTGTTTTGTGTTTCAATCAGCCTGCCACTGATCACCTTTCACATATTAGCGTCTGCCCTAGAATACACTCGACAACAGTATTGGTTCCAATCTGTGCTTTCCATTAAATCCTGATAATCCCTTAAGAACAGCTGGACCTCCGGGTCCCAAACACAAACTCTTTCTGCAGATAGGTTTGCTACCAATTACGCGGATGTTCTATTTGCATCTTGCTTGCAAATGTCTTTTATGTGGTTCTTGGGGGCTGGGAAGTGGTGTGGCCTGACATCATCAATTCAACAATACAATGATCTGGTTCTCATCTCAATTATAATGTGATATGTGGTCACCTCTAATACTGAGCTGCACTTAGAAAATTATTTCTAGACAACATATGACAACATTAATGACACGTTTCCAACTACACTGTGTCATTAAATAATCAGGAAGTAACATCTTCAGTTAATCAAATGGTTTTAATACACTCTCAGTATGGGAAACACTGTAAATTTTACATTTTACTTAAGGAATTCCAGCGAGCAGCAAGAACAGTCATGTGTTCTTCCAGTGTAAAATATTTCCATCAGATTCATCCGATTATGTAATAATAAGAACATTTCTTAAATGGCACAGTGGGGATGGTTATCCACCTCCATGAGTGATCAACTCTAACCGGTATCTGTAACTAACTAGTGGTTTTCCATGTCCCACTTATGCTCTATACCTCTCTCAGCCATTTGTTAACTTTCCAGGAGTTTAGCCTTATCAGAGATGCTCCCCTAAATACTGTCCAAGGAATCACCATAGAGTGAGTCTCACTTTTGCCATTTTTTTCTATGAATTATTCTATCATTAACTAGAAAAACCATCTCAATATACCCCCAATAATGTCAATATCATATACATAAACTAGACTATAGCATTATGAGCTCAGGGATTGTGTCTCTCTTGTTTACACTGTTATCTCCTCCATTTGAAGGAGTATACAGAAGAGTAGGTGTTCAATAAATGTTTGTTGAATGAATAAACTAAATAGATGAGTGTATGTCCTTTTTAGAAAAAAGATTCGCAAATTTCATACGACTTTCCCCATCTATCCCATGACTTCATAGGAATCTCTTTAAGAAAATCGGACCTGATAGAAAACCTAAGCTAGTATGAATTCCCAACTCTTCCTTGCTACGTATTTTGAACGTTGTGAATGGAAATGAAGAGCTTTTTTGTCACTTCCTCTCACTATTCATAGAAGTCATAACTGGTTTCCACTCAGCAGTAGGTGTTCCCCAAATGCACATCTCTTCATCTTAAAACCTCTCAACAATAGATTATTCTAGAATCGAAGGCACTCATTTCTCAGCCTGTCCAGTGGCCTCCCTCCCTCCTCCCGTGTCCCCTGCCTGTTTTGTCCGCTCCCTTTTGAGACTCACCAACATCTGAAGATTCCCAGCTGCCCACCTACATCAGCTCTCCAGGAGCTCCGTGGTCTAAATGTAATCACTTTACCTGAATGCCCCTCTCTCAGTTTCACTGACATCTCGGCTCCTCCGGCAAGCCGTCCTTAGCTCCTGAATCTTGATTCTCAACTTCCCCCCTTTCTTGCCAGACAGGGAAAGGGAGCAACCCTCACATCATTACACACACCACAAGGAATTTCAGACTCAGTAGAACCTCTGTAAGTTGACCACCCAAGAGATGTTACAAACTGGTCAACCTATGGAGATAGTGAACATAAGGACCGAGGCCAGTTGTTCTACACATACCGGTAATACATGTCTGGTCTATGAAGATTAGGTCAACTTAAGGAGGTGGTCAGCAATGGAGGTTCTACTGTACTTATTTTCTCTGTCTTCCAACTGGATAGAGTATCACGAAGGCAGAAAACAGCAGAACCAGTGGAGAGCTGGCAAAGGGTTTTCAGCATGACAGAGATTCGTCCTTACAGATACACTAAATTGGGATCAATGAGCAAGGGAAATCTGGAGAGGCAGCCGGGCCCAAAGCAAAGACATTAGGTGGATCACATGATCACGCGAGGGAGGAGAGGGGCATGAGCAAGGCAGCAGCAGTGGGTGCAGAAAGAATCCTAAATTCTTCCTTACGTCACACTATTATTTTCTGTCTTGTTTCAGACCATCACAATTCTAGCCCCAAAGTGATGCACAGAGTTGGTGTTATTTATTTTTTCTTAAAACCGCCACTGGTTTTAGACTAAGCTATGTTCATTCACAGAATGAATTATCGGGCATTCTCTCTTTCCTCTTGTCTTAAGAGTAGATGATTGTTTTGATCTATATTTTTAATATTGGTACAACTGAATCATGAAAAGTAAAACTATTAGGATCTAGTGTTCTTTTGGGGGAAGGTTTTAAATTCTTAAGACAGTTTATTTAAAGGTTACAAGACCATTCAGGCTTCCACTTTTCTAAATAGTTTCTATACATCCTATTTTTTACTAAGAATTTGTCCATTTCTTTTATTCTAAAAAACTTATTAGCATAAAGTAATCTCACAGTTGTATTATCTTTTTAATCTTTGTTATGGCTGAATTTATCTTCCTTTTTATTCTTTGTGTCATTTGTCTTACAATTTGTCTTACAAATATCACCCAAAATTTATCTATTCTATTAAGTTTGTTCTTAAAAAAAAAGAGCCTTTTGCCTCTAATACACTAAGTTGAGACATAATTTCTGATGTAGCATATGAGGTCAGACAATGAAGTCTGCAAGATGAACTTTCTCATCCCAGAGAAATTGCTACATACCTCATTGCTGAATATCACTAGGGTCACCTCCGAACTATTCCCCTTGGCCATTTGATGACATCGTGATATTCTGCAATGAGGTACAGAGTACTTTTTCTAGGATGAGTTCACAAATTTCCCTGTCAGACCTTGTACAACCATAGCTCTGATGGTTATTCCAGAAAAAAAGTTCTGGTGGACCAGGCACTGGCATCGGTGCATAACTCCCCAAGGGGAGTACTTCAAAGGTGACCCTAGTGATATTCAGCAATGAAGTATGTGGGCACTTTTTCCGGGATGAGTTTCTGAACTTAATTGCCCAACCTCATATAACCAGTTCTTTAAAAATTATATTGCTACTTGGGAGGCTGAGGCAAGAGAATCGCTTGAGCCTAAGAGTTTGAGGTTGCTGTGAGCTATGGCGCCACAGCACTCTACTGAGGGTGACAAAGTGAGACTCTGTCTCAAAAAAAAAAAAAAGAAAAAATTATATTGGATATGTATATGTGTATGAGGAATATTTATCCACTAAATACTGAATCTAGGTTCCAAAATTTCTATTAAACTTTTCTTTGTTTTTTCAGATATTCTGTATCTTTAGTAATATTTTATCTCCTTGACCTTCCAATAATTGAGAGGCATGATAAGAGTTTTCCACAACGGCAGTTTGTCTCACAATTTCCCCCTGTAGATTGATCTCTTTGGCCTCATATAATCTGAAGCTACAGTATTCCATGCATTCCAGTTTACAAAGGAAATATCTTCCTGGCAAATCAAAACTTTTCTTAAGTAGCGGGCCTCTTTATCCCTAGTAATGTTTTCTGGCTGAGAGTCTGTTTTTCAGATACTGACATAGCTCCTTTGCTTTCTCTAGTTTGCTTGTCTGTCTTTTTATAATTTTTTGATTTTCAAACTTTGCTTCCATGTGCTTCCTTTTATTTTATGTTTCTCTCAATAATAGCATAGAGACAGCTTTAATTCAATTTCATAAACTGTTTCAAGCTTTGTTTACTTTAATTACTTATGCATTTCAAATTTGTTTCTACTAACGTTATGTTATCTATTTGCCCAGATATTTAAAATGTTTTTCTTACTTTTGCTTGATATTTATTATCATTATTCTGGAGTTTTAGAGTTGTTCTGTTTTGTTCTGCCTTGCTTTTTTTTTTTTTCTTTTGCCATTGGTTTAGAGATTATACATTTTCTTTGTTTTCTTTTGGTAGTTAAGATTTACCATAAACTTAGCTCCAAAAAATCTAAAGTTAATACTCATTATCCTCCCCAGATGACATATTTTTTCTTCAATGTGTGCCTTTTTTCAATCATACAATTATAAATGATGACCATTTTTTCACAGAGACCTAAGTTATCACAATGCTTAATTCCTCTGCTTTCTATTCATTTTTCTTACATCTCTTCCAGCTACCTGGGAGCCTGAGGCAGGAAGATCCCTTGGGCCCAAGAGTTCAAGGTCACAGTGAGCTGTTTAAGTCACAACATTGCACCCAAGCCTGAGCAACACAGACAGATAATCTGTCCCTAAAAAAAATGAAGTATCTATGAGTGAATTTCTTATTTCATCCTGCTTGACAATACTGTGCTTCCTATATCTAGATTTTGTGTCCTTTACAGGTTGTGGAACATTCTTGGGCATTACCTCTTTACATATTAACTCTCATCCACTGTCTCTATTCTCATATTCTGGGGCTCCACTTACATGTGTTAAAACTTCTCAATCTATCTCTTTTAACCTCATTTTCAAATTGTTCATCTGTGTTTTCTGCAAACTGGCTAATTTCAGATTTCTCATCCAGTTGATGAATTTTCTCTTTATATCTATTAAGGAGTTTAATCCATTCATTAAAATTAATTTTTTGGAATCAGTGTTATAGAGATATAATGTACATACAACAAATGTTATGATTTTTATGTGAAAAAAATTGCAAAATTTGGGCAATAGTATCCAATTATATAATTATCATCAATGCAAGAACAGAGAACAATTCCATTACCACAACAACCCTGTCGATCCTTTCCATCTACCCCACAACTAATATACTTTTTAATGACTACAGTTTTGCATTTCATAAACACAAATGAAATAATACAGTATGTAGTCTTTTGTTTCTGGCTTATTCCACTTTGCATAATGCTTTTGAGATGTATCCAAGCTTTCTGTGTGTAAGTAGTTTATTCATTCCTTTAAGCCCAACTGATTTTTCGTTTCATGGATACACCACAGTTTATCTATTCACCTAGATGATGAATACTTGGGTTATTTAAAGTTTGGAGACATTATGAATAAACTGCTACAAACACTGATGTACAAGTTTTATTGTGGGCATACATTTTCATTATTCTTAGAAAAAGAAGTGGGGATGGCATTGTTGGTCATGTAAGCTGGGTGTGAAACTTTACACAAAACTGCCGAATCATTTTCCAAGCTCACAGCGCCATATTGAATTCTCATTAGCAATGTAGAAGACTTTGGTTGACCTGCCATCTTTCTACCTGTGGAATGAATAGGCACTCATTTTGATGTTAGCCATTCTTGTGTGTGTTTTAGTATGTGGTTTTAATTTGCACCTCTCCGCTGTTTAATTAGCATATTTTCACTTTTGTTTGTGATCCTCCCATCTTCACTGAGTAAAAGTCTGTTCAGTTCTTTTGCTCATTTTTATTGAGTTACTTCTCTTACTGTTGAGTTTGAAGAGATCTTGATATTTTCTGAATACAACCACTCTCTCAGGTACGTATCGCAAATATTTTTTTGTCATCTGTGGCTTATTATTTTCTTTATAGTGATAGAAATCAACAAAAGATTTTAGCATTAAGTCCAATTTATTATTATTATTTGTCTTTTATAGTTAGTACTTTTTGGGGGGTGATATTTAATAATCTTGACCTAACCCAAGGCCACTTGACCTAACCCAAATAATGCTCCTATGTTTTCTTCTAGATGGTTTATAGTTTTATCCCATATTTTGGTCCACAGATCCATTTTTAGTTAACTTTAGTGTATGGTGTGGGAGAAGACTGCTATTCGTTTGCATATGGATATCCAATTTGTTACTGTTTAACAACCATTTGTTAAAAAGATTATAGAATATTTTCCTATCAAATTGCCTGTGTACCTTTGACAAAAACCAGTTGAACACAGATTTGTATGTGTATATTTCTAGACTCTCTTTTCTGTCCCATGATCTGTACATCTGCCATTATGCCAACACCACATTGTATTGATTAGCATAGCATAAAATAAGCTAAAATCAGAAAGTCTGAATCCTCCAACTTTACCCGTCATTTTAAAAAATCATTTGAATTTCCATAAACATTTTAGAATTGGCTTGTCAATTTCTACAAAGAAACATTCTTTGATTCTGAAGACAGGAAATCTACTGATGTATTTATAGTGTTGAAGTAACGTAACTATTGAGTTTTCCACTCCTTGAATGAGGACTCCATTTCTTTAGATCTTCTTTAAATTCCCTCAGCAAAAGCTTTGTCATTTTCCTCAGAAGGTTTTATACATATTTTGGCATATTCATCTCTACCTTATTTCATATTTTTGATGAATTTTTAAATGTTTTTAAAATTTTAGTTTCTGGATTTTTCTAGAATAACTATAATTTATTACTAGAAATACTTTTTTTTTGGCTGAGCGCGGTGGCTCATGCCTGTAATCCTAGCACCCTGTGAGGCCAGGGCAGGTGGATTGCTCAAGCTCACAGGTTTGAGACCAGCCTAAGCCAGAGTGAGACCCCCATCTCTAAAAATAGCCGAGTGTTGTAGCAGGTGCCTGTAGTCCCAGCTACTTGGGAGGCTATGCTTGAGTCCAAGAGTCCAAGAGTCCAAGTGATTACTGTGAGCTATGATGCCATGACATTCTACTGAGGGCAACAAAGTGAGACTCTGTCTCTCAAATTAAAAAAAAAGGAAATAATTTTCTTAATGTATTGAATTTGTATCTGTCAACCCTGATAAACTCTCTAGTAGTGTTTTAAATAGATTCTTTACACTTTTCCATATTGATGATCCTATTATTTATGAATAAATAGAGTTTAGTTTCTTCCTTTTTGATTTAAATGTCTTTATTTTTGTTGAAGTATTGCACTGGAGGCCAGGACCTTCAGTACCATGATGAATAAAAATTTTAAGAGTGGGCAGTGGCTCAGTGCCTGTGGCTCAAGTGGCTAAGGCACCAGCCACGTACACCCAAGGTGGTGGGTTCAAATCCAGCCCAGGCCCGCCAAACAACAATGATGGCTGCAACCAGAAAAATAAAAAAATAAAAAAATAAAAAAATAAAAAGAGTGGGCAGTGTTAGTGGGAAATGTTCAATATTTCAACATTCAATACGTGTATGAAGATAGTTGTAAATTCTTTTTTAGAAGTGCTCAGTGAGAAAATTTCCTCCTATTTCCTAATTTGCTGACATGATTTATCATGAATAAGGTGTTGGATTTTGTCCAATGTTTTTTCTTCATCTGTTAAGATGACTGTTCTACTGATAATCTATTTGTAATAGATAATTACTTTATTAATCTAGTGAATTATCTTAATTTATTTTTGGATGATAAACCAACCATGCATTACCAGTAAAATTATTGCTTAATGTATCATTCTTCTCACATATTGCTGGAGTTAGTTTGCTAAAATTGTAAGAAATTGTACACCTATATTTGTAAAGGATACTGAAAGGTACTTTCCTCATCATCATGTGGTGGGGGAACTAGTCAATTCCTCTTTTATTTTTGGAAAGTCTATGCAGAATTGCTTCCCCCCTTAAATATTTGGTATAATTCACCAGTTAAACCACCTGGGCCTGGAATATTCTTTGCAGAATGATTTTTAACTGACAATTCCACTTCTTTACTAGTATAAAGCTATCCAGGGTGTGCAGTTTTTTTCCTTGAGTGAGCTTCAGTAGTTTGTCTTTCATTGAAGGCATTTATTACCTCTAAGTTGTCAAATTCACGGGTGTAGAGTCTTTCCTAACAGTCTCTTGCCATTTGTGGTCTATAGAATCTTCAGCGATATTCTTTTTTGCCTTCCTGCATAATGTAGGATCTGTGTCTACTCTTTTTTTCCTGAGCAGTCTAGCTAGAGGTTTATCAATTTTTATTGAAATCTAAGAGCCAACTTTTTAATTCACTTTGGTCTCTCTTATTTTTCATTTTAATTATTACTATTTATTTTTTCTTTTGGGTTTAATTTTCTCTAGGTCATCTCTTTCTAAGTTGTTAAGCAGGAAGCTTACACTATTGATTCTAAACTCTTCCACTTCTCCACCATAAATATTCAATGCTATTCACATCCCTCTAAGCATGGCGTTAGCTACATGTCACAAATGTGTCATTTGTTACTTTTCCATTTTCATTCAGTCAAAAATATCTTCTCACTTTTCCTGTGGCTTCTTCTTTAATCCATGGGTTATTTAGAAGCGTTTTATTTTCTTTTCAAGTAAATTGGGATTTTCCAAATGTTATTTTTGCTTACTGATTTCCAATTTAATTTCATTGTGATAATAAAAATAGCTTAAATTATTTTAATCCTTTAAATGTATTATAACTTTTAATGACAGAGATATAATCTGCTTATACATTTTCTATGTGCACATTAAAAGTAATTTTTGTGTTGGGTTCCATATATTTTAATAAGGTCAGGGTAGTGAATGGTTATCAATCAACTCTTGATAATATTCCAACTTGTTCGAACAATTGTTGAGAGAGGATTGATTACGTACCCATGTATAAGTGTAGATTCACCTTTTCTCCTGTTTATTCTGTTAATTTTCATTTCATATAATTTGGAGCTGTTAGAATTTTTATATTCTCCTGATGAATTGACCAAGTTATCATTAAGAAATGATTCTTGATATCGTTGGTAGCATTTCCTGCTCTGAAATCTACTTTGATATCGTCATAGACATTCCAGTTTTCTTTTTGATTAGTGTTAACTTGGAATCTTTTCCTGATCCTTTGCTTTTTTTTTTTTTTTCCAGTTTTTGGCCGGGGCTGGGTTTGAACCGGCCACCTCCCGCATATGGAGCCGGTGTCCTACTCCTTTGAGCCACAGGTGCTCCTGATCCTTTGCTTTAATATCCACGTCTTTACATGTAAAGTGGTGTCCTGCAGATGATATATTAGTGGTCTTGCCTTTTTAAATATAATCTGACAATTCTGACTTTTAATTACTTTGTTTATGTCATTTACATTTAATATGATTAATGGCATGCTTGGAAATAAATCTACAGTTTTGCTATTGGATTTCAATCTATTTCATTTGTTGTTTGTCCTCTCTTTTTCCAGAGTTATTTGTAGAAGTGTTTACTCCCTCACTGGCTTATAAGGTATGTCTTTTTGTTTTCTTTCATTTTAGTTGATGCTCTTTGAGTTACAGTATACATATGTAACTTATTACAGTCTAAATGGTGTTACACCATGTCATTTTCAGGGTCCTGCAGAAGTATTGCACTTTTGTGCTTGAGTGTGACATTGTTATGTTACAGAATTATAAGCAAACAATGCAAATTACAAATAACAGCATAAATAATGCCACTTTTATAAGAGCTGGCTATCCTACACCAATCTTTTATTACAAAATCATCTGCATATAAGTCTATAACATAACAAGTGCTATTTCTTCAGGACCCTATGTAGTAGTAGAATCTTTACAACAATTTACTTCCTCTGTATGGATCAGTCCTCTGCCCCCCAGCTGCTTTGAAGGTTTTTGCTTCCTTGTTGCTTTTCAGTAATTTGAGTTTATTTCTTTTGCTTGAGTTTCTTTGAGGTTCTTAGATACATGAGTCAATAGTTGACAAAGGATTTTTTTTATTTTTTTTTTATTTTTTTATTTTTTATTTTTTTGTAGAGACAGAGTCTCATTTTATTGCCCTTGGCAGAGTGCCGTGGCATCACACAGCTCACAACAACCTCCAACTCCTGGGCTAAAGCAATTCTCTGGCCTCAGCCTCCCAAGTAGCTGGGACCACAGGTGCCCACCACAACGCCTGGCTTGATTTTTTAAATTTTTGACTTAACTTATTTAAAGTTTTTTTTCCTGCCTCCTGCTTCACTCACCCCAGGTGATTATACTGCATTTATCATCTGCCCTTTCTCTCTCTTTCTATTTGTGAATAGTTGCTACTGCTAGGTTGTTTGAAAAGCAACCTTATCTTCTGCAGTTTCTAATCCTACCCAGCATATTTTTATCTTATATGTTGTACTTTTGACCTCTAACTGTTCAATCCGGGACATTTTGTAGCTCCCATTCATTTTCTCATCATGCGTTTGAACACAGTGAATACATTAGTAACAGCTGTTTTAACATATTTGTCTACTGATTTTAACATCTGTGCCATTTTTGGTTTTGTTGTTATGCTTAATTTTTCTCGTAATTGTGTGTTATCATTTTCTTGCTTCTTTATATACAGGATTTTTATCAAGTGATAAACATTTTGAATTTTGTCTTCTTTGGAGGTAGTAATCTGTTTTGTGTGTGGGGGGGGGTGTTCTGGGATATATTTTACTTAGTTGGAAACATTTTGCTCCTTTCACGTCTGACTTTACACCTTTTCTTGAGGTCAGGTCTAGAGTAGCTTTAAACTAAAATTAATTTGGTTCCCCTACTACACTAATGCTATACTTGAGGACTGAACTCAGTGCTCCGTATGTTAAGAGTCCTTCCGCGCTGGCTGGTGGAAATACAAAGTATGCTGAGCCCCATGTGGGAACTAACTGTGGATTATTATTCCTGCCAGCTTTTTTCCAAAGGTTCCTCACCTGGCTTCATTAGATGACTGACACAGGCACTGATCACTATTCAGGACTACTAACCTGGAACTCCTACTGTGGTAGAGCTTGTTTTTACAATAGTTAATAGCATATTTTACAGGGTCTCTGTAGGAGAAATTTTCCTCCCATACAACTGCTATGCCAGGCTTGGCCATGTGAGGTGCTGTGGCCTATTATAACGTGAGAGGAAGGGTGGGTGTCATTTCTGAGAAATATTTTAAGAGTCACTGCACATTTCTGCTCCACCCTTTTTGCTCTCAGCTGTTAGATCCTCAGTCCCAGACCAAAGAAGCTGCACTTTAAACCTTAATCTTGAAGAGAATGTTGAGCAAAGCTGCTGCTGAACATAGCACACGTAACACGAGGGAAATTTATCTCTAAGATTTTATCTTTGTCACTGTAGCATAACTTAATCTAAGCTTAATGAAGATGTCTGGGGTTAAGCACCCTCATCTTCTGGAAGATCTACAGCTTACTTCTCTGATCCCAAAGTTGATATTAGTATTCCACTGCAAGTAAGCTCAGATTTTAGCTTATAGCAGTCAGTACTCTATGTTCTGGACTGATCGTAAAGATTTTTCTTTATTTTTATCTCTCAAGATTTTTCCTTTAATTCTCATGAGAACAAAAATTCATTAAAAAGCATTTCTATCCACAGCACTCATTTCTTCACTATGCTACAAGTAAAAGCCTCACAATTTAGGGTATGGGACGTCAAAGTTAAGACTATTCCAATGCTTATAAGGACCCCCCCCAAAAAATTCTATGCATTAGGCAGTGAACATTATGATTATAAATGTGAGAACATCACAGAGAACCATAAGAATAAGAAATCTTCTACCTTGATGAAGTAAGGAATGGTTTAATAGTTTCTATAAACATGAAGAGAAGAATCAAGGAGATAGAAATTATTCAAACGTATGCAACTAGATTACTTATTAGAAAATAAGTTCTCCCTCAGCCCACTATAGCTACTTATGTATCATTAAATGTTTTTATTATGTTGATAGCTAATAAAAGCTCCAAAAGCCGCCAATGGAAATACATGTATATATCTGAGTCTTAAACACGTTTATGGAAAATTTCACGTTTTCAAAGTTAAAATTTACTATTTTCACTGGACCATTTTCTCATGTTATCTGTAATTTCATTCTAAACAAAGAGATTTTCACATTGCCTCAAGGAATGTGAAGTGGCCTATTTAGACTCCTCTGGTACACTTCTTAATCACTGCAATTATAGTTTCATTTTGTTTTGATCTAACTACGCTGAAAGCACACACCAATACCTGTGCTACCACAGGTTTTCTTACCTCCAACACTCCTACCATGTCTATAAATCACGAACAAGTGTTTGTTAATAGAAATTGGAAAAACAGAAATTAGAATTTGGGAGTCTCCTGAAAAACTTTCTGTTAAATAAAAAGCATCCTTTACTTATTTTTATTAACATTGTTTATCATTCTCTCCAAAATCTTTTTCTCTCTTCATCAGAAACATTGTAATGGATAACTCATAAAACTGAAAAAATTAAACTCATGAATGTGCATTATTCATCTTCATATACATCAAGTTCCAATGTAGTCCTTATTCCCCAACTTGGGTAAGCATTTAGAGATAGCAGTTAATTATTAATTCCTTCCACACTAGCTATTTCATCAGCCAACCCGTTTATTGTATACTTACCTAAAATGTAAACAGGATCTTTAACAGAGGTTATATTCCAGTGAAAATATTTTTAGAACCCTCAACATGTGGATTTGTTTGCAATATGTATCTGCAACCTCCTCTCAATGTCCTATTAATCTGTACTGGCTCCCTCTAACCACTACTCCCAACACCAAGTAGGTCAAAACCAAAATATTTTTCCATTCTCTTCTATTTCTTTTATAATCCCATGTATTGTCATATTTTCCTTTCCCACACACTCAAAACATGCTAAATTACGCCAGTCCTTAAAAATACTGGAAGTTGGTCCTTAGCATTCCATAGGCTAAAATGAATATGACCCAGGAGTGTTCTCCTGGCAAATTGCTGAGTACAAAATTTAGGTGATTGGGACAAAAAAAAAAAAAAAAAAACAGGAAGGAAGATTTCTCTCATGGAACACATATCTCATAATCCATTTCAAGCCTCTTGATTATGACTATTGAAAAGATTCACATTTTCTAATATTCCCTCTTAAGTATAATAATACACGTCTCTACCAGTTTTTTTTTTGCAGTTTTTAACTGGGGCTGGGTTTGAACCAGCCACCTCCAGTATTATGGGGCCTGCACCCTACTCCTTTGAGCCACAGGCACCACCCCATGTTTCCACCAGTTTTTATTAAATACTCACATATTTCAGTATTCCTGTCTTTAGTGCCCACATGCAACATTAAAAAATGTAAAAGATGAGTAGGATTGAAGTTGAAGACAGGAGGTTGAATCCCTTAAAAGTTTTTCTTTTTTTTAAGATAAAAACTAATGTTAGACCGTTTAAGTCTGAGTATACGTTCATTTCTAGGTCTCAAAAGATCCCTCCCCCCCAATTTACCAACTGAAAGGTCAAATCCATTTTGATTCATACTCATCAAAGTTGGGTATTTAATTGAGTGGTAGTAGTTACTAATTATATTTGGATGTGAACCAAATGAAGCTATTTGTTCATTAAAACTAGAGAAACCATATTTTACTTTGACTGAAAACAACACTTAAATATTAACTCCCGCTGGTATCAATAGGAATCCTGAAGGGAGTTCAAGCACCGTCTTTGGCCCTGGCATTCATCCTAAGTGTCTTGAAATGACAGGAAAAAAAGTTTTTAGAAGGATGTTAAACCAACAGCAATACTCCAAATCCTGTATCATTTTGTCATGCCAAAAATCACCACCAGTGAGCTAAGCTTATTCTGAAGGGAAGTCAATCAAAAAAGAGAAAGAGAAAGAGAAAGAATGCATGTGTGTGTGCGTGTGTGTGTGTATGTGTATTCACACACACGCATGTTTGTGTAAGGAGTAATCAAACAGATAATGTGATCACATAGTTTAAATGTAAAAGAATTCACTCATCTTTCCTAATCTAACGAGAAAAGGCCACAGGAGTGCGAGCTTCTAGAACGTCTCAAGAAACCGAAGATCTTTATTATAATTTGCAATTGTCCATGGGTAACTGCACATTCATTTGAATTCCTGAAAGACTGAATCTTGTAAAGAGAACAAGATGGGCCCATATTAAAACTTTTAATGACTTTAGTAAAAAAAGGTGGAACTTTGCAGCCAGCTGGCTCCATACCGAAAGCCAGGCTGCACAGCTTGAACTTAAAGCTATCTTAACATAATGAATAAGTGCCAATAATTAGCATATGTAGTGTGAACAGGTTTGCTGGCACAAGCAAGTGAAAAACTCCAAGGTAAAGTTATTATTAGGGAGTAATTAGCTCTGTGAAGTAAATGAGTGAAACAATAGCTGCCAGCACTGACAATATGGCTAACATCTGACTATGTGGAAGATAACATTGTAAAGGATTGCTCCCTGAGCTAGAATCTGTTAATAACCATATGTTAGTGTAATTAATGCAGAGTCTTTCTGACCTGTTGTCACATAAGAACAATACTTTCTTGGAAACATTCAAACAGGCAGTCCCACTCTCTGGGTAAGAAATAATGGTGAAGTTGCTTACAAACAACTCTTACATCTTTTTTTAAAGGGGGAAAAAAAAATCAGTGAGTGAAAAAGCTGAAGGACAGAGAATGAGATGACGGAAAATGGTTTGCCATCTGACATCCCAGATACTAAGTCAACTTCGGTGGGGTGGATCCTTCAAGGTGACTGAAATTTAGTGTGTATTTGGAGAGACCAAATTAGGGACATACCAACTGATGGTGAATAGAAAAAGGTTGAGCGATGTATCAAAAGCTTCCCCTTAGTGTCTCGGGGAAACACACACACCATAATATGGTTTGAGAAATACATTAAAAAAATTTGTCCCAATAGTATTAAGAACCTCTGTCCCTACATCCAAACAATGACTCCATCTTAGCCATCCATCTTTTTACTGATTATGAATATTAATAGTAGCCTACAAATAAGAGTATTCAGTAAGCATTGGTTGACTGTGTAAAATGCTTTTGGGTTGTGAATAATCTTAGCAACACAACTAAAAATAGATGGGATACATAGGAGAAAGAGATTAATGTATGTGATTTTTCAAAGACAGTCTTAGATAATACTGTAACAGATACTAGCAGACAGACTACACCACTGGTCACATTAAATACTTACTATCATAACTCTTCTCTCTCTGGTTACCTTCCTTTTCTATTTCCTACCACTTCCTCTGCTTCTAATATTTTGGCATCTGTATAAATTTGTTATCATTTTAAAAGGGCTCTCATTCACAGTATTTCACAATTTTTTTTTATGCCTATGAGTTCATTAATGAACTCAGTCGTGATAAGACAGACAGCTACATCTCATTTAACCTAAATTGAGGACCAGGCACAGTGGCTCATGCTTGGAATCGGAACACTTTGGGAAGCCCCAATAGGAGGATTGCTTGTGGCCAGGTGTTTGAGATCAGCCTGGGCAACATAGCAAGACCCCATCTTTAGCAAAAAAAAATTAAAAGAGAGAAACTGAGAGGAGTAGGGGAAAGGAAAAGCAGAGAGAGGGAAGGAGCGGGGGGTGGGGTCTTGGTATGTGACACATCTTTTGGGGGCAAGACACCATTGTGAGAGGGACTTTACCTAACAAATTCAATCAGTGTAACCTGGTTTTTTGTACATCAATGAATCCCCAACAATAAAAAATAAATAAATAAATAAACTTAATTTCAAAAGAGTTAAAAATAGTCATTATAAAATTAAAAAAATCAATTATTCTCCCTTATTTTGTAAATGACAAATGTTGGTGTAAGAATTTACAAGGATAGGCAGCACCCATAGCTCAGTGGGTAGGGCGCTGGCCACATCACTAAGGCTGGCAGGTTCAAACCCTGTCCAGCCCAGCTAAAACAACAATGACAACTGAAACAACAACAACAACAACAAAAAGCCAGTGCTGTGGCAGGCACCTGTAGTCCCAGCTACTTGGGAGGCTGAGGTAAGAGAATCAGTTAAGCCCAAGAGTTGGAGGTTGCTGTGAGCTGTGATGCCACAGCACTCTACCCAGGGTGACAGCTTGAGACTCTGTCTCAAAGGAAAAAAAAAAACTTTACAAGGATAGTCTCAGAAAGCCATGGCCTTACAGCAGTAAAAGCGCCAGGGTCCATAGACTATTTCTTTCTACTAGTTTGGATGTGTCTACAAATAATAAGGTCAGGAGAATTTACAATGACACCGACCAAAGTTGTTACTATCAGCAAGATACAGTCATCCAACTGACAGAAATACCGGTTTTCACAGTAGAGTGAAATAAAAAAATAATTGATGACATTCTGTATTTTGCTCTGGGTTTATGCGTATACATATATATATATATATGCATATACATACATCTACATACATGCATGTACACACACAGACCCACTATATACATGTTACTTCTTGTCAAAGAAGAAAACAAAAGGCATTCGTAGCACTGATTAGAGACACACACGTGGAAAGAATTATTAGTGATATACAATCAGGATGAAAATTCAGTTAAATATATATCGTTGGTGTATATTCACAATCATGAGTTATTGTATCCAATATTATTTCTAAATGGCATATTACGAACATAGAAGGCACGTTACTTTAACATTTCTGGGTTTGGGCTCAATTTACCTTGGCTATTCTATCCATTTCAACGAAACTTCTCCAAAATAGCTCATGGGGCAGAAATACAAACTAAAAAACAAGCATCGCCTGTGCTCTACGATGCAGTGTGGTCCTGTTCAGTCGTGTCTGTAGAAAGTTTGATAACTTTCAAATCTCAGCCGCGTTAAATCTTGATAATAAAAGAAAGGCTGAGATTTCATGGCAGCTTGTTAGTAACTTTCCCACCCTTTTTTAGAGGGGTAGGTTTCTTTAGCCACGTTTAATACTTCACAGACTAAAGTGTCCAAGTGAAAGCGTGCTGCGTGTCTGAGATCTCACACATTCATCTTCTCACTAAACATCTGTTTAAGGCCTGTGTGATCTACCTGTCAGCACTAGTGATCCATAAAGTGTTTGAACCTCCTGTCATAAACCTCTGAGCTGGTTTGATCAGAGGCTTGGCGCACACTAATCATATCCTTTATCTTTCTAATGTTGAGGGGGAAAACACACACACACACACACATACACTAACACACACACACAGAGTGAGGCTGTCTTCTCAACCTGACTGTAATTAATCTTTCTGAGGGGGGAACCTGCCTGGTTTGAAAAGGAAAGATCTGATGGGCTGCTGCTCTTTTTGTACAAAGCCCTTATTTTCCTACCAGGCATCTTTATACTTGGGTGGTACCCTTTACAAACCATCTTAACTGTGGCTCAGTGACAGTGAAACAACCTTCAAGATCACCTTATGAATGAACCTGTTGGTAACTTTACGTAAGAAAAGAAACCAATAAAAGGGAGTTCTACAGGAGCTCGTTTAAATGATTCTCTCTTTTTAACTGCTCGCAGGAAGAAAGGCGCCAGAATGGGAAGCGGTGCCCCTTTCATGTTTCTTGTAAGCTTCTCTCTCCACTAATAATCCCACTGCTACTTTTCTCTTGCTCAGTTGCACACAAATGTATCAAGAGCTGCAGGAGCTCCCAGAGAGGGAACATTTAACATCTTTCTTTCTTTCTTTTTTTTTTTGTTAACTGTTTAAAGCAATGCTTTATGCATCTTGCTTCTCACCACTATTTGCTTTTTATTGCTTTAAGTGAGATTAGTGCCATGGTTGAAATAACTTGGAATGGCACTGATATTCAAAATGTAATGGACCGTTCCCAAGGGACATAATCCCTTGTGTAACCATTTAAAAACAATTTGAAATATAGTAAACAAATGGCAAAGGGGGTTAAAAAAGAAACCAAACTATATGAGTCAGCTATAAAAGGAGATAAAAGAGGACAAATTAGAGTTATCTGATCATCTTCCCCAATTACTGGTCCTAGTATGAGATATTAGGTTGAGCACTTCTGCACACTTTTGAAACTGAAGACTGAATGTTACTGAAGTGTCCATAAATCACACAGATAAGATACTTAGTCAACTGCAGGATAAATGCTATCTACATACGCAATACACAGTCAAATCCTTATAGAATTGGAAAGTTTGGACAAATCTACAGAAAAGCAAATACACTGTAAAGATTCTTGGGTTATTTAAAACACTATTTTCAGAGAATAACGTTTTGTTCACTATGTTAACCTTTTATAGATGAGAAAGTTGAAGATGTTTAATTCTTTTCAATTGGTGCCTTTATCGAGCGATTAATATTCTTCTCACAAGAGACTCAAATATATGCTACGAAAATACCAAGATAAATATTACCTAGCTTCTCCTTTTAATGAGAAATGACAAGAAATTCTTTCAATAAATATAATTCAAGGTAATAAATAGGAAAGCCATAAAACAGGTATTTACAAATTGTGCTCTAGGGCTCGGCGTCCATAGTACAACTGTTACCGCACCAGCCACATACACCAAGACTGGTGGGTTCGAACCTGGCCAGGACCAGCTAAATGACAATGACAACAGCAACAAAAAATAGCCGGGCATCTTGGCAAGCACCTGTAGTCCCAGTTACATGGGAGGCCAAGGCAAGAGAATTGCTTGAGCCCAGGAGTTTGAGGTTGCTGTGAGCTGTGATGCCACAGCTCTCTACTGAGGGTGATGTAGTGAGACGCTGTCTCAAACTAATTAAATAAATAAATAAATAATTGTTCTGTACATGTTGGCCTCTCTTTGTAAAATTTTGTAATGAATATTGTGTAAATAAAGGTACAACTAGCTAAAATTCCCTATTTTTCCTATGCATGGTGACTTTGGGGACACCCCATAGAATATAAAGTTAGCTAGCATTGAGTTGGGCATGGTAGCTAATGCCTGTAATCCGAGTGTTTGGGGAGGTCCAAGCAGGAGGGCTGCTTGAGGCCAGTAGTTTGAAATCAGCCTAGGCAATATGGTAAGACCTATCCCCACAAAAAATAAATAAATAAATAAAAACTAAAACTTAGGTGGGTATAGGAGGCTAAGGCAGGAGGCTTGAGCCCAGGAATTCAAAGCTGCAGTGAGCTAAGATCATGCCACCAAATACTCCAGCCTGGGCGACAGAACAAGACCCTTTATCTTTAAAAAAATAAATAAAATAAAAGGACAAGCAAGCTACCTCTAAATGATAGGAAGTCCAATGATAAGCCCATCACAAACAATTCATTTTGTAGATATTTGGTAGCTGTAGAAGATTTTTGAGTGGGAGAAGATCAACATTAGTGAGCTTTTCTTTAAGAAGATTCATCGGGCAGCAGCGGTGCCCAGAGCTGAGAGCAGAGGGAGGCCCTGGGGTCGAGAGGATAGTAGGCCACTGCAGAGACGAGTGACGGGAGAAACTGAAGGTGGGGCAGAGACGTGGAAACAGGAAAATGCATGAAGGATTCCACGAAGAGACGATCATTACACTGCTGAAAACAGAATCTGCAGTGGACGCCGTCAAAAAGGACTTCAAGTTTTGAAGTTAAGTGATTGGGAGATCGGCAATAAGATCATCAGTTATTTCTAGCCCACAAATTCACAAGACTAGTCCTTCTCCATGGCACCCATGGTTGATATTTCAGTGACTGAACGTTAATACATGGAGTGTCTGTGCTACGCTTCACACTTCATTTGAACATGTACCGTCATCATGGAAGTCTTGGCGCAGAGCTGGAAGACCGACTGTTATATCAACTAAGAAGAATCATTTCCTCACTACATCCAGAACCACTGCCACAGAGTACAGGTTAGTGATAACAGAATGGATTCAAGCAGCTCCTTTAGAAAGCCTAATTACAGAAGCATCCCCAAGTGTACCCCAGACCTTCGGGGTTTCCTCAAAGAGGTAACCAAAAATGTACTCAAATGACAGAATCCTCACAATTCAGGTGTATGAATACATACCCTAAGAGCAGCTGAAGTCCTGGATAGCTATTTCAATTCTACTCCAATAGCAGTAAATATGGAAGGGTGGGAATTAGAGAATAAAGGACACAGATTCCTATGACTCCAGTTAAAACAAGATCCTTCAGATAATGACATTGCTAATGGTTTTGAGGTTGTGGGTGGTACGTGTCTGAGTGTTTTCTGTGCAAGACCATGTGAACAATACTGTGTACTGGAAATGACTAAATCAGCATGGAAAATAGTGAATGGAACCAGTGTCAAGGTAGCTTTTCAGTAATAAGCTGGAGATAAGGTTGACGCGAGAAACTGGAGGACTTTCGATGATTTTGTTAGAGCACAATGTTAATTGTATTTAGTGCTAATGAATTTTAAATGGAACCCTGCACAGTGCAGTATTTCAACAGCTTGAACCTGAGAAGGAATGGAATGTTTTGGCATCTTTGTATCATCCTGAGAAGACTCATTTTTCTGAAAGGTATGACTGCTAGACAAAATAACTTATTCAAAAAAAAAAAAAAAACACATGTGTTTATTATAGGATAATAAGATTCGTGCACACACATGCTCACTCTCACACTCCGGCTCATGCACACACTTATGGAGAGAAAATAGAGAGTTCTTTATTGGATTAAACAGATGATATACCCGGTGCGCCATTTTGCCTGGTATAATTTCAGTGCATTATATAATATTAAAACATCACATTCAACACAGGTCCACCCTTGCAGGGAGTATCCTGAAAATAGAAATGAAGACAGTGGCTAGTTCTAGCTTCCTTTAATTATAAATGTACTCTTATCATAATAAAAACAGAAGAAGTACCTTGTTGAGAGTCTACTCCTATTTTGCCTTTTTTTTTTGGCATGCTGACTTCAACCATGTGATGTATCACTGTGTGTAACTTTAAGAAATATCTGCTACTGGGCGAAGACTTATTACCACCCACATAGAAATAAACCTAAAAAGGAAATACACATTGTCCAGTTGGGTGGGATAGTCCTCACTTCTTAATTTTTAAACACAGAACCATACATTAAGATTGATCAATTACACCCTACTTTTTGTTTTCGGTATGAACCTTCATCAAAATTTTTAAAATATAGGCAAAAAGTTGTGTTTGTCTATGTACAGAGAAAATAACTAT
Organism: Otolemur garnettii; assembly: GCF_000181295.1. NCBI lineage: Eukaryota > Metazoa > Chordata > Mammalia > Primates > Galagidae > Otolemur > Otolemur garnettii. The sequence continues at coordinate 3,548,092 of NW_003852452.1, forward strand.
GCATTTGGTATGTATTTATGCTAAATACACAATGTTCCTACCCATCTGCTGTAGATCTTTAAGGCAAAAAACCTATTTTATTAATAAAATCTGAAATTAATAGCATATTTCTTTATGTTCTGATAGTCACATTTTTCTATAGCTAAACGTATCCTCTGAAAATACATCCTGATGAACTTGATATAGCTTACAAAACATAAGATGGAATATTCATTATATGTAAATAAAATTAAACAGCAAATTGTTAACAGAAACAAACTGAAGTAATTACAACTGGAACATGGAACTCGGAAGCTTTAAGATATTATGTTGATAAAGTGATTGTCCTAATGCAATATGACAAATCTTGGCTCTTAACCTGGAAATGAAATAAAATGAATCATCTCAGTGTATACCCCGCTTCTAAACAACACTGTCATTGCCACATAAATGATATTAATATTTGCTTTTTAACTACCACTGATCAAGCACCTTCTGTTAGCGCATACCGATGTGGTGTTTTAATTTATTTCTGATACCCACAGTGAGTCTGAAACAAAGACACATTATCTGTATTTCAGCAATGAGCAGAGTGAGTAAATTGCTCAGGTCACACCACTGGTGACTAGCTCGGCAGCCGTTTAAATGCTGCTCTGACTGGTGAGAGTCCTGGCTATTTTGTGTATACTGTTCACACAGTACGACCATGTCTGAGCAATGCCAATACAGCAGCCATCACTGTTAAACAATAAAAATACAGCCGGTCAAAATCATTTGTTTGAAAGATTGATTAAATTCACTAAATATTTTGCTGTCTTATTAGACAGGGCCCCAAAGTGATACATAATTCTCTGTTCAGATGGTCAAGGGTCTAGTGGTCAGGATAATGGAAACCATGAGAAATTGGTATTTCAAAATTTCTTAGTGATGAAAGCAATCTGTACAGATTTCATCTGATGAACTGATATGGATTAGGTATAAATGACACTTTGGCTAGATCCACATGCTCAGAAATGCAGGTGTGAAGTGATTTTTATTGATGTAACTTTAGGCTAAACCAAGAAGCCTGGCTCACCCGGGAAAAACATACATTAAAGTAGCCATCATTAGGGTCTTTTCACATGTTGGTATCATGAGCTAGAATTTACAGTCAAAGAAATTAGACCTCAGAAAGATTAAATAACATTCTAAGTTCATGCAACTAGTATGTGACAGGCCAACATTTAAACAAAGTCCCCTGGAGTTCAGTTCAGAGTGGTGTGACTGTATCCTTCAGTAACACTGTGTCTTTATCAATCACAGCTGTATTGAAAAATCACAATTATGAAGTTTGACTAAAGGTTAAAATGTGGCTACATCTGAAACGGTAAAGCAATATTACTTGACCCACTCTTTTTAAAAGTGTATTGGAAGATCCACAACAGTTAAAATAACTTCGGTACAATATATGAATGATTTTAATACGAATGGTAGGTTGAACTATGTTCCCCCAAAAGATATGTCTGAGTCCCAATCCTGAGTACCTGAATATGGCCATCTTTGAAAATAGGGCCTTTGCAGATGTGATAAAGAATGAGAACATTCTGGATTTAGATTGGGCCCTACATCTGAAACTGCAGTCCTTGTCAGCAAATGGAGAAACACACAGACTCAGGGAGCAAATAATCCAAGACAGAGGCAGAGACTGGAGTGTGGTGTTTCTGCAAGCTGAGAATCCCCAGGTTCTCGGGGCAGCCAGAGAAGCCAGGGGGGTCACGCTCCAGCTCTTCCCGATTTCAGACTCTGACCTCCGGAACATGAGAAAATGCAGTTCTATCATTGTAAGCCACTAGGCATGTGGTAATTTGCTACAACAGGCCCAGGCCACTAATACAATAGCAATTCTAAAGGTAGTGAACAATAATTTTACTCCTCCAATGTCCACTTCTGAAATGCGTACCATTTCTTGCAGTTCCGGATGACGTAGAGAATCTCTATCATTCATTCGACCCTAGGAGATTTCTGGGATATTGATTCTGTTAGAATTATTTGAATCATTAATGCTATGGCATTATTCCATTCTTTCAGTTTCATGTTCCACTAATAATACAAGGGACTACTGTGTTCTCCAGTTCGTGTGTGTGTGTGTGTGTGTGTGTCTTTAAGTCATCTGAATAATCACATAGATATATAAGAAACATCTGTGCCTAGACTTCTGCACTTAATAATTGTATTGGTTATTACTGGTCATGTTTCCTTGTTGGCACATTTGATCTCTCTTACGCTTTGATATTTGTACACTATTCCACAGAATGAATCTGTAATAGGAATTTATCATCTAAAATTTGTCTTCTAAATACTTTACAAAAATAATATAAAAGCAACCATGACAGATTAATTTTTATGCTTACAGATACAATTACTTTTTAAGAGACAAGAACTGCTTCTGTTACCCAGCCTGAAGTTCAATGGCATAATCATACCAACACTACACTATCAAACTCCCAGGCTCAATAAAGCCTGCCACCTTAGACTCCCAGAAGCTGGGATTACAGGCATACATTCCAAGTCTGGTTGGACTTTTTCTGGGTTTTGTTTGTTTGTTTTTTGTAGAGACAGGGTCATGCTACATTGCCCAGGCTTGTCTCAAACTCCTGGCCTCAAGTGATCCTCCTGCCTGGGCCTCCCAAAGAACTGGGATTGGAGGTTAAGTTCATCATGCCCACCCTTGAAGTTAGAAATATTTAAAGTCAATTTTTACAGTATGCCTACAGTTATATTTTATTTCCTGTATAAACACTCCTTGATTTCATATATACACAGGGTAGACATAAAGTTTGTGTGCAACTTAAAACAGTTTAACATAGTAAATTGCACACAGACTTTATGGACACCCTGTATAACTCTAAATGCAGAAAAAATAGTGTGGAGGTATCTATATTTGCAAAGAAATGTTTGCTTTTCAAAAGAATAAATGAATGCAACCTTTCTTTAATGTGCCATTTGAATTTTAGAGTTACATTTTACAAAACTTATTTATAAAGTTGTATCAAATATCTATGCATACAGTAAGGTACACTGGGAGGAATAAATCTATGTTGATTTTATAGATAAATTTATATGCATTAAATTTAAATGTAGATTAATTTACAGTGAAATTTCATAAAATTGTTTACAATGGTAACTATTCCTTTGAGAAGCATAAAGTTTCCCGTTTTAAACAAGGCATCCCACAATGGCATTAGTAGACTCTGTTATTTATAATTAAGGGTAAGTCTCTTCACTGGATTGGTGACAGAGGACACAGTAAACTCTTACAAAAACAGAAAATGTTTGAAATGACATCAAATGTTTACCATATATAACACGTACTTATTGTAACTTTATATTCTATGATAGAACAGTAACATTTAAAAGGTCAGATAGAAATTATATACTTCTACACTGCAGAGAGCCCATTATTACTGTAAGTACCTTAACAACTTTTATGACCAATAACAACATTAGTAGTTATCCACTAAATACGGCTACGCCAGATTATTGGACGCAGCTGGAGGCAAGACACCAGTTGTGGTGAAGCAATCAACTGCTCCCATCTGCTCCTGTGAAGAATGAATTCTATGCAGAAATATTAGCAGTAAAGCATGCAGCAACTTAGCAGAGTTCAGCAAATGACATTCTAAGGAAAGAGTAGTCATTTCGCTAAAGAAATGCTTGGCCTTAAAGAATAGCTAATGAATCACTTAAAGATTAAAGAATTTTAATTCACTATTTATTATCCATACATGATTAGCATTACTAAAACATCTTAAGAAATTTGTGCTTGGCTTAAGTATTTCCTGGGCTGCAGATAAAATTTTCCTAACAACTGATTTAAATTCTTCACATAGATAGAAGAAACACACTCCAGTGTTTTTTCAAAGCTTACTAAAATTTTGATTCCCAAGTTATACAACACACAGAGGGTACTGCAACCCATGATTAAAATAAAACAAAATTTTGCGATTCATTTAATTTGGTGTGCTCACATACAACTTAATGTAAAGGTTTAGAAAGTATGGGAAAGGTTCCAGACCCAGAGACAAAATTATTCCGAGACTCCAGATGAAAGGAAAACGGAGATCCAATTCATGCAATTAAAGTGGCTTTCAGTTCACCTGGAGTGCAGGTGGGGTGAGATTCCTGACTAGGGAGAAATCCACACGTGGGCTATGGTGAACAGGGATCTAAAGGTTAGGGCAGCCAGGATTGGTGGCATCCCTATTTCCGGGGAGGGACATGAGTCTGACCCTTCCTGAGCAGGCGATGAACCTGACCCTGCCTGGGCGGGGCAAGTTTATTTGGGCAGGTACACCTGATTCCATCAGTATGTTAATACCAAAATTCAATGTGACTAAGGTCAAAGTTAATTCAGGGATATAAATCAACAAAGATAATGATAAGATAGCATTCATTATTATTAACAGAAGAAAAAAAGAGAACCTTGGGGTAGTTAATGGCTCTGTCAGAAAACCTGCTGTCCTTGTCCTACAGCCACATTTTACTATTTCAACTGCAGGGTAATAAAATGAGGCTTGAGGCATAACACTGGGACAATGGGCTGCTCCCCACCAAACTCCTTTAGCAGGACACTAACATTTGTGCCACAAATCAAAGCTAATCATACCAATTGTTATGTAAATGAATTCTTCTCCTGTCCCCAGCCTTCTTTATTCTCCTTTCTCTGGGGGGCAGGGAGAGGGCAACCAACAAGAAACAAATTCCTTGTTGATTACTCAAATTTCAAGTTCAAGTTTCAAACACAGGAGGAAAAACCAGATGACTAGTAACATCACACATTTGTTCTCGTGCTCTGCCAGTCCTAAGGCCCACTCATACCATAACATTTACTTTTTTTTTTTTTATCTCAACAATTACGTGAGAGATACTAAAATTTCCAGTCTACAGCTGATGAGTCTGAGACCAATGACATTAAGTGACTTGTCTAAAGTCATGCAGTTAAAATATAAGTCTCCTGTACCCAAATCCAATAAGCCAGGTACAGCCCAAACAGTCTTCTGAGGAAAACACCATCATTCTTCTCACCTGTCCTTTTCCCAAGTGCAAATTCAAAACAACCTTCAAATGTGACCACCATCCACACACAAAGAAAAGCCCTTCCACTCCTGCGTTTGGCTGGCGTAGGGGCCATGGACTTTCCGGGGCCTTTCAGCTCATGCTTCTGATTCCTGGTTTATTTTGGTCCTTCAGAATTGAAATCGCTACCATTACTGCCTCAATTGACACCTGTAATAAACGAAACTATATTATCAGCTTTTTCCCATAGGGTTCTGACAATCTGTGCGTAACCTGTGAGCATTGTTTCAACGGTGGTAAGAATGTTTTCATGACAGTTAAGAAGAGGATCACAGGTATTTGATCTCTCCCTAATTGGTAGTGATTTGGTATCCCTTAGAACTGTTCAGAAAAATAACCCTTTAACTGGACTTTTAAAAGGCCAACAATATCCTGTAGGTGTTGGTCACCTACACTGAAATGCACTGTAGTTCCGTTCATTAAACTATGCAGCAAATATAATTTCTATTCCATAGTTTTTAGCCAGCCCTCAACCTTGATCTTTGTTTTCTTTTACCCACCAATGACAAACATTTGTCCCTCTTATTTATTACTGCTCTCTGACTTTTATCAAGCTATTAATGAGTGTGGAGAAAGCAGGCCCGGAGCCTTGCTCACCATTACGTTTATTAAGGCCAGCCCAGGAGCACATAAGGGGAGAATTCTATTTCCTATGCAAGCAGGTGGGTATGTAAGATTGTAAAAAGCCAGCCTCAGTGAAGGAGTCCCTGTGAGTAGGAGCCGATCATTATAACAGACGATGTGGGCAGACAGCCCACTGACATGCAGTATAGCTTAACACAGCCAGAAAGGAATAAAACTTAATAGTGGTCAAGGCAGAGGGAAGGGATGAGTAGTAAGGAAATAAGAACAGCACATCCCGAGGTTATTTTCTGCTTCTCCTTTAAGTTAACGCTGTACTAGAAAGAAGGAAGTCTTAGAACTCAGCCAGCGGCCTGAACAGTCAACACGATCTGGGAGAAAACGTCTACCTAACTTTTCATGCCTTTCCTTGATCATCTTTGTCCTTTATGATTTTAATAGGTAAATTATAACATTCACCTAATTGCCTAGATAGCTGTTATTAAAGCAAAAGATTCAAAATTCTTAACAGGTTTTAGCCTTCTTAACATATTTAAAAATGAAAGACATACTCAAAGTTCAAGATACTTAGTTTTAAAAAATATCCTTTCTGCAAAGGAATCAATAAAAGGGATCAAGCAATAAATATGTGTGTATGTTTTACCGATTTCGAATAGAAAAATCATCAGAGTATTAGTAAGGTAGCTCTAGAAGACACCAATGAGAGGAAATAAGAACTAACATGTATGTATTCCAATATACTATACAGACATACATTGCTTGAGCCTTATAAAATATTTCCAGTGAAAATACATTTTAAAATTCAAGAATTATTTCATCACAAAGCCACTTCAGTCTCATTCTGAGGTTGAAAACATCTATGCTAATCTTTGCATGTAGAAAAAGAGACTGGAAAATGGAATCAACATCTTAAGGTCCATAATTTCATAGCTAGGTATCATGGTGGGCATCTGAAGTCCCAGCTACTCGGGAGGCTGAGGCAAGAGGATCACTTGAGCCCAGGATTTTGAGGTTGCTGTGAACTGTGACACCATGGCACTCAACCCAGGGTGACATAGTGAGACTCTGTCTCAAAAAAATTAAAAAAAATAATTTAATAAAAAGGTCTATAATTTCATAAACGTGGCAGAATTAGCCCACCACAGGTTCAACTAAATTGGGGATGGTTACAAATATAATGTTTAAAAAAAAAAATGGGAACACAGGCTTAGCGCCAGAAGATAGTGGTTGCGGTGCCAGGCACATGCACCCAGGGTGGCAGGTTCAAACCCAGCTCTGGCCAGCTAAACAACAATGACAACTGCAACAAAAAATAGCCAGACACTGTGGCAGGTGCTTATAGTCCCAGCTACTTGGGAGGCTGAGGCAAGAGAATTGCTGAAGCCCAAGAGTTTGAGGTTGCTGTGAGCTGTGATGTCACAGCACTGTACTGAGTGTGACATAGTGAGACTCTGTCTCAAAAAAAAAAAAATGAGAATACAATTGTTGTTGAACCCTAACTTAGCAACACATGTATCTATCTATTGAAAAATGAATAAATTGAAAATTTAAAGTTCTCTATTCATATTAAAAGATAACATTTTCAATAATAAAAAAATATAATGTTTTCATAAAACATGTTTGAGCTCTCTTTTCCCATGAAAACTCAAGTCATTTTGATTTTTCTCAAGCCTGTCTCCACTTATCCTTTTCACTGTTTATTAGCCTAAAACAAAAATGCTATACAAATCAAATTTAGAGTTAGTTTGAAAGACTTTATTTGTGTTTGCGTATGTCTTGTCTATTTTCTCTCATCAAGTCTCAAAATGAGGAAAACAAAAGCAAGAAAAAGGAAAAGTAAGAATGAAAAGAGACGGCTAATAATGAAGTTCCGTGGAGATGAACAACAGGAGAATATTTATTCCAACTGGCCCAGGGCATGGTACCAACAAAGCTTTGCAAACAGGTACCCCTCTCTCATTTACACAGAATATAAAATTCTGAGGATTTAATCATGTAAAAAAGCAGAAATGGTGGAAAAATACATATTAGCATCAGAAGCCACTGAAAAATCTCAAGAGTGGGCTCAGCGCCTGTGGCTCAAGTGGCTAAGATGCCAGCCACATGCACCTAAGGTGGAGGGTTCCAATCCAGCCCGGGCCACCAAACAACAATGGCGGCTGCAACCAAAAAATAGCCAGGCATGGTGGCGGGCACCTGTGGTCCCAGATGCTTAGGAGGCTGAGGCAGGAGACTCACTTGAGCCCAGGAGCTGGAGGTTGCTGTGAGCTGTAATGCCACAGCACTCTACCCAGGGTGACAGCTTGAGGCTGTCTCAAAAAAAAAAAAAAGAGAAATCTCAGAGTGGGCCAAGTGTTAGAATACAATGGTTTTGAGAACTTTGGTTAGTTGCTTACCTTTTGATCTTACATTCTTTAATGTAAAAATAACCCACTAATGCTTATTGATTGGGTTACTGTATTTACTATTTTTCCCCTGGTATCAATCCTTCTAATGCTCCTTCCATGATTGTACACGGGAAGAAAATTATCTGATACCCGAGTTGGGTCATGCCATGGATGAGCACATGTTTAGTAAACAAATTAGAATTTACCTCTATCACTCAAAGCAGGACCATTATTTCTCATCGTGGCCACACATGAGAAAGAAACATAAATACTATACTAAGAAATATAAACACAATATGATAATAACGATAGTATTGTGAGAAGTGAGATTCAGGTTTCTAACCTCTCCTAAGTGTAAGAATTACTAGTATTTTCATGTTACCAGAGTACCATTTTTTTTTAAAGCAGCTATTTAAAAAAAAAAAAAAAAGATGGATGTTTATTTCCAGACTGTGTTCTTTCTCCTAACGTATTGGCACAACCTGTTGCTAAGGATTGGCTTTGTTTCACAAGCGCTGGGGAGACTGCCATTGGGTAATAGTATAAGACAGAGGAAGAGAAAGAGAGGCGGTGGTAGGACGCAGGTTAAAAAGAAGACAAGTTAAAGAAATGACATGCTGATGGAAGAGCTTGTACAGCTCAAGGTCATGTTTACAAAGGCATTGAAGAGAAGTAGTTTTTTTTTTTTTTAATCACAAAAGAGACTTTACTCGGTGTCTCAGGGGATAAAGATTTAGAGCAAGGTTTTACTTTCTTATTAACTTATAGGAATAAAGCACCTGTTACAGAACAAAACAGAAAGGATGTTTTAAAACAATAGGAATCTGAGAGATAAAGCCTTCAAACAATGATAGAGGTGTATCCTATATACCAAATCGGGAGGCTGGCCAATGGGCATCATTTTACCGTGGGAGAAAAAGTAACATCACACGGAGAAGGAAAACGCTTTACTTAGCTAGAATATTCATTTTAAATTTAGGTTTTTAAAATGTACCAGGAAATCAAAGAGGCCCTTTGAAATGGTTGAGTTGTATTGTGAAAGAGCCTCCGCTACTGTTTATCAAAAGAACGCTTTTCTTGAAGAAATATACCAGAAGTTATTTCATAATAAAATGTCCTTTCTCCCTTTCTTTATTTGATTAGTTTAGAGATACTATAATGTTAAACATGTTGACCCAAAACGGGTCAAACAGCCATCGCAGCTCACTGTAAAAATGATTATTGAATGAATAAAAGGACCCATCATGAATTAACGAAATGCACATTGTTAAAAGCGTGTATACCTTCCAAACTGAACTCCTGATAATTTTAGCGAATCAGAATGTAAGGTATTCTAACTGTTTGCTAAGCAATGTGTCATTCTACAATTTTTATGAAAACATCCAAATATTGTTGCACATTTCTTTTAATTTTAGTTTCCCATTTCAGATAAGGCAAACTCAATTTGATGGGCTCCGCAGAATGGCTGCTTCTTTGTGTTCATAATTACCTATCGTTTTGATTTACTTAGTGGTTAACCAGGACTGAGGTAAAACCCAGAAAAACAGAGTCTATACCTAATTGGTTTTAGGACCCGGACACGGCCCTGGTCATTTATGGACCTTACCTTTTTCATCTTAAAAACTAAGAAAGTATCGAACTAGGTTATCTCTAAAGTCTATTTTTCGATCTTAATTATTTTATTGATCAAAAAGTTCAAATTCAGTATAAGTCAAGTGTTGGTCTGTGATGAGATCAGTAGCTTATACTAGAAGGTAAATCACCAAACTGCTTTTTTCTTCAAAAAAGTCTTACAGGCAAAAAAAAAAAAAAAAAGAATGCCAGCTTATCTCATTAAGTACCAGAAGCGGTTCCCAGTCTCTTTTGAGTTCCACAGGCCTCAACATAGTCTTCTTCCTACTCATTCAAATGATTACTTTTGAGCAGATCCCAAAGTTGTCACAATATTATAAACATTAGTAGTCTTTCATCCTATAGCAATTGAGAAGAGTGAATAATGTGTAGGTTCCAGAATTACACCCTTCAAGCACGCAGTTGGCTATTCTTTAAATAATTAGGAGACTATACATTGGGTTTAGTCTATGAGTTACAGTCTCAAGCCAAAAAAGCTTGAAGAATTAACCATGGATATGGTTATTGTAAACCAGGTCTCCCAATCTAAAACTGGGACACAAGGTCCTACAGAAAAAAAATGAGTATTTATAGGTTATCCAACTGAAACCACTGATGTAAATAGACAGTGTGGTCTTTACAAAAGGGCTAAAATCATTGAGGTAGGGGGTATCTGCCGTCTTGGCAATGCAAAGAATACAAAGGAAGGGTAACTCGTGAGAACACGTGGATAAAATATGTGAAACATAAATGTCCTAAAAACTTAGAAAAGGATGTATCCATTTACTGTACAGATAGGCCTAATCACTGAACACAAAAAATTATTCATTTTAGAAGTTCTCATTTGTTGAACTTGTCGCTCAGTGAATCTGTAGAGGTGTTCATTAGAATAGTCTCAAAATTAAGTTTACAATTAAAAGAAGAAACGCACCTCTACTCTATTTCATTATCTCACCATGCAATTTCAGTCAGATATAAAAATATTTTAAACCTCTACTTTAAACATGAAATATATTAAATATTTACATGAGAAGGGAAAAGAGGAAAGGCACATTGAGAGTCTCCCTGAGAAGGAAAATCACTATGTCCCTGGATTTTATTATCCAGGCGCTCGGAGGCATCCACTTGGCCAAAGCTATCTGTTCCTAGAAATAATTTTAGCGATCTCTAGTGACATAGTTTTAAATTTGGAAATTTCACAATGAACGTGTGTCAATGACTTAACCATTGATTCATCCCACACACTGTGACCTTAACCATGCCTTCTCGTCCATCGCATTTGCAGATATTCTCTCGTAGAGTAATTTTGTCCCTTTCCACACACACACACACACACACACACACACACTTCTCTATACATTACTTCATTGGAAATGTCTTTTTTGTGCTTCTGAGTCTGACTGATGTAAGATGTTATTTTGAACATGCCAGAGCATCTAAACGGCTCCAGTCTTTTCTTTTCAGCCTGCATTCCTTGATAAGTGGCAAAGCTTCCCACTTATCAGTCACTCAAAGTGACTGTAGCTGTCAGTTGTGTACAAAGCGCAATCAGTTTGGAAGTGGAGACACCAGCATTTTTCTTCTCAGCTTGAAGCAAACACGTTTTGACTGCTAGTCATTCAATTTTAAAGCATCCTCAATTAGGGGCGGATAAAGATATAAAGAAAACACATCCTCAACACCTCCACCAGGCAACCGAAAAATTTTATTGTTATCTCTTGATTTACCTTTCGGCAGCCTCATCCCTCCCCTCCTCTTTCTCTGGCTGCATGACACGGGCCCTCACGACAACACACCCTCTGTCATCAAAAGACCGCAATAGCGTATTATACTAACACTCCGAGGAACCTTTGTTTGAGCCTGTTTATGTTTTCTTTCGCATTTTCTCGCTCTGTTGCATCGCTCCACAGAGAATCCAATGATTTCCTCTTAAAAGTAAAACCGTACTTGGTTTGGTTCACCCTCATTTCGTTTATTTGTGATCAACTTTTTATTCAATGGAAACAAAATCTAACTGAGTCACAAGAAAGAAAGGAAAAAGAAAAAGTTAGCCAGAGAAAGGAACTACATGGAAGAGAGAGAAAATAAACGGAAAAAGGTAAAGGAAATCACAGGGGCTACGTGAGAAACAGGTACCAAAAATACAGGTATTGGTCTAGTCGTGAAAAGGAGTACAGGAGTAAAGAGAGGAAGAAAAAAGTATTCAGAAATGAGGGATGGTTATTAGAGAGGAACATTTAAAAACACGTATTTTTGCAATAAACAGAAGTCAACGGTAAAGAGATCAGGGTGGCGCCTGTGGTTCAAAGGAGTAGGGTGCTGGCCCCATATGCCAGAGGTGGCAGGTTCAAACCCAGTCCCTGCCAAAAACTGCAAAAAAAAAAAAAAAAGGGTAAAGAGATCAAAAAAGACACAGAGAAACCTGAGTGATGTTATATGAACACACACACAGGACTCGCACACAGTATATACACATAGGGTATCAAAAGGAGCTCGGGAGTTTACTAGTTTATCTCCTTCCCATACACACGTATACATCATGAAAGTTAGCTCACCCCTTCTGATTTTCTATTTAGGTAGAATCAGAATACTAACATCAAATAATTCACTTTAAAGAGACAGTAATTAGCATCATAAACATAGCATCCTTTATTTCTGCGTTTATAGGTGGTTGATTTGATGTACTATTTGCCTGCGTGGAACACATCTTTTCCTTATTTATAAATATTTATTTCCCCCATTGATAAAAAGAGCAATTTCTTGTTTACTGCAGAAAGCAAAACTAAATTACTTTTTTGAAAAACTCTTGTCGCCTTCGTTTAACTCAGTTGGATAAAACCAAACTCGTTTTTCTCTAGAGACTGAGTTCAGTCACTCATTACTACTACAGTAAAAACAGGTAAGAAAGTACCTTTGCAGTTTACAAAGTACTCAACTCAGGATGTCAGAATCATGCAGATACACAGACAGCTCTATGACCTAAAAATGGAGATGATACCCTAACCCAAGCGTCCTCAGTCTTCAAACTACAGCCCATGGGCCACGTGCGGCCCACCAAGGACATTTATCTGGCCACTGCCTATCCTGCTTAGTAGCTGACTCGTCCCAGAGCCTGCAGTCCGGCCCGCCAACAGTCTGAAGCCCCCTGTTTAAAAAGTTTGAGGACCCCTGCCCTAACCTGTCTGAATTTTTACAATGATACTGTGAGATGACCTCTGTAAAGTGACAAACTCATAGCAGGCAAGGGGCTTCTTAGCTGATCACACTGACTTTTCCCATTCTTTATGATGCAAAGGCCAAAGGTGTTGAAATGGAAGGACATTTCCAAGGTAGTAAATAGTCCATGGTTTGGAAATCTTGGCTAAGTTTACTCATTTAAAAATGTATAAAACAGAATAAAGGGAAAATTGTGACTGAAACAACTAATTTTTAAGATAGGAAGATGGATGCACCTTAAGCGGGTGGACAGGGTTGCAAATCAGATACAGCTGTAGGGAATGTCGGTTATCTATGTTTTATGTCTAGCAGATATCCATATTATTTCAATCTCTTGAACAATAGGGAGCTCTTACCTTCCTTATTATTTTTGTATACCACATAGTGGTCAATACGTTCCACTCCATTTTTTTTTTTTTTGTGCATCCATTCATTCAATAAATATTTTCAAATTCTTAGATTATGCTAGAAACTATTATAGGTCCTTTGGTTATAACAGTGAGCAATACAGATAAAACTATTTATTTATTTATTTATTTAGAGATGGAATCTTATATTTTGCTCAGGCTGGATCTGAACTCCTAGAGATTTTCCTACTTTAGCCTCCTGAATGGCTAGGACTATAGGCACTCACCACCATGCCCGACAAAATCTTTGACCCCATAGAAATGAACAAAGGTGTACTGCGGGTGATAGTAGGGATTGAGCAAAAAGATAAGTAAGATATGGGGGATGATAGGAGATGCAAAGAGCAAACATGCTAAGACATTAAAAATTGCCTGGGAGATGCGGGGACTATTTTGGATTGCACTCCCAGAGGCGGCTTCTGTGAAAAGGATGGCATTTGAAGAGGTCTGAATGAAATGAGGGTCTAAGTCATAGGAGGGATTAAAAAAAAAAAAAATCCAAGCTGTAAGAAGGGCAAATGCAAATGTCCTAGTAACAGAACATTTTTGGAATATTCCTAGTAACCAAGAAGGATCGGTTTCTAGGGTGGTAGATATGAGGAAGACCATTAAAAAGGTTGGCGATGGCATAATCAAACAGAGCCCAACACACTAGGGTAAGGAGTATGAATCCATTTTAAATGAAATGATTTTGAGTGTGGTTACAGCACAATTGCATTTAAAGTATCACTCCAGCAGCTAAGGGGAAAATCCACTTAGAAGGGCAATAGAAGTAAAATGATCGATTTTGTTAGAAGCTTACCACAGTAGTTTAAATGAGCAATGATGGTGACTTTAGACCAGAATGGCATTGGAGAAATGGTCAATTAATAGATAAAACCAATGTTGATGGATTAGTTGTAAGGTGAGAGGGAATGAGAAAATTCAGGATGACTCCCAGGTGTTGGGCCACAGAAAATAGGCAAATGGTACCATATTCAGAGACGGAGAAATTGGGAAGTTTGGGGAATATAATTAAAGGACATGTTTAGGAAATTTGAAATTTAGGGATGCATTTAAATAGGTTGAGGAAGCACTGGGGTATTTAACTCTGAAGTTCAAGGCTGGAGAGATAAATTCTGGAATGTTGCTTTCCACATGGTATACAAAGCTAGTAGAAATGAAACCATTTAGGAAGTAAGTGTGGATAAAGAAGGTCAGATGATGGAGTATTACAGTAATTCCACCTTTTAAGGATGGGAACAGAATCTACCCAATGAAAATGAGAATGAGATATAGAATGTTAAAAAGCAAAGCAAATTGTGGCTTTCTGGGTATTATAAGAAAGTGGGGGTGATCGATTTCTTCAATTGCTGCTATGAGCTCTAATATGATAAAGATAGAGAATTTACCACTTCTAGAATATTCTAGAAGAATTCTTAGAAGAAGCAATTTCAGTTTTTCTTTCTTTTTATTTTTTCTTTAGTTTGGCCAGGGCCAGGTTTGAACCCGCCACCTCAGTATATGGGACAGGCACCCTACCCCTTAAGTCAGAGGTGCCACCCAATTCGTTTTTATTTTTGCTTCTCCATCAAGGGAAAGCCAGCGACCATCCTTGTGTCACAAATGTGTCCTTCACTACTATTTATCTTTCCTTTCCTATCTTATGCACTTGTCTTTCTTTTCTAAAGAAAAATAGAGTGAAGTACATATATACATAAAATAAAAAGTCAACTAGTCTCTCATGGTAAGTTACACAAAAATTTACCAGCAAAAACTCAAAAGAGTAGAAGTCGGTACTTTGGCTAAGGCAGCGGTTCTCAACCTGTGGGTCACGACCCCTCTGGACTGTATTAAAGGGCATAGGAAGGTTGAGAACCACTGGGCTACGAAAATAAAGCAAATCTGACGCGTTTTAAGGATGATGGAGACTATATGCATTGAATCATGAGATGATTTTAATTGTGCTCTCGTAGAATAACTCATTTATGTCACCACTCTGCTAATTTCACTGGCATTTAATTTTTCTACCTATCTGTTATCTCTCTTCCATGACAGGAGATACAGATTCTTTCCAAATATTTTATGAGTACTCTCAGCTATCGCATTGATTTTTACCACACTAATATGTAAATTAAGGTGAAACTTAAAAAGGGATTCATTTTAGCGCAACATATCGACTCCTGGCCTAAAATTCCCCAAATCCTTCTGCTGTTGACTTGCTTTGCTTTATTTCCCACTTCTTGATAATTACATTTCCAGGGCCTTCACTTTGCACAAAGCAGACCCTATTTTGTTAACAGGATATGGATGCCAGAACCTCAGTGAAAAACAGAGGTCAACTTTGTCCACAGGTGATCTTCTTTGGGAAAGGTTGAAAAGTCACAGGAGATAAACTGCTGTCAGCCTGCTTTCCGGGCCAATCTCGGGGATCCCAGAATGGCCATATTAACAATTTGTGAAAAAGCAGCTGCTCTAGACACATGGCAGATTTGGATAAAATGTTCCCGAGATGCTAAAGCCCACTGGTTCTATGGCTCTGTAATTTCAGTTTACATGCAGATCTCTCTTCTTTAAACGATAGCAGCACGAGCCAGAGACTAAATAATTATCTAAATGGATTCAGTGAACCCAGGACTCACTTCAGACATCACACTGCAAGGACTGGATAAAAAAGAAACACGAAATGAGAAAACGGAAAAAGGAAAACAACGAGGAAATCTGACATTCCAAATAAAAAAAAAAGAAAAAAAAAGAATTTTCTTCCATTAAATGCTTTTTTTCAATAATTTCATTGAGGACCCCCGATCAGGATGAATTTCCAAACCAGGATTAAACTTCAGCACTCGTGTTATTCCCATCACTTCGATATAGTCATCAACTTACAAATTACACAGACTTTGTTATTCTAACTGGGGTCTCAATAAGAATATAGAAAACTTCAAGATACCAAGGTCATAGAATAGTTAAAAATTCTATATGAATGTGAACCTATTATATTTAATAAATTCATCAAAACATAGGAGGCAGAGGGCTGGAAGCACATATCGAGGAAAGGGGGATGTCAGAAATTTTATTTATTCATGAGCGTTTGGAGCAATTTATGGAGATAAGACCACCAATATTATGAGGGGGAAGAATAAAAAAAAGGCATCTGTAAACCCAAAGCCAGCCCAACCCTATACAAATAGGAATATCTTACTAAATAATCCAGAAAACAGTATGTGCATTTATACTTAAACATAAACACTATCATTGATTTTCAGTTTTTAGAATTAAGTAATAGGTAAAGCCCCCTAGGACTGTGTGTGTGTGTATATGCACACACACAAACATATATTAAATTCAGAGTAAACATACAGATAACAGAAATTGGCAGTTCAGCGATAGAAGAGACGCCATCCTCACCTGACAAGTGTCAAGAGACACTATTTATACTTGGTTGAACAAGAAAAGGGCTGTAAGTAAAGTTTAAAAGCATCTACTACAAGCATTTACATCACACCTAACTGTATCCTGAGGTGAAGGAGTGGATAGGAGAGGGTATCAGAGTGCCCGTCTGTGAGCTCGGTAAATCACCATGTTTCCAGGTTAACGAGATTTAAAGTTGATAAGTCAGAAGTAGTACTCTACTATAATTATATCTTTGATATAGAGGTAGATCCTAGGAAGCATGTTAGAAAATAAAAACTTCAACTTTTAAAGTTGTTCTTCCTGAATAAAGGACTAGGGGGCAGGATAGAGGACTGGGCTTGGGATGGTTGCCTTGATTACTTTCTCTTTTATCCATTCCACTCTTTTATCCACCTACGTGTTACAGCAATAAACATGAAACTATATATGTCTACTAATCTGTCTGTATCTCTGTCAACAGAAACAGGTTTGCCTTAACAGAGAAATAAGATGAATGATTGGAATTCTCTATTTAAAAGAACAACAACATCAACAACATCAACAACACAAAAAATTTTAAACTGGTAAGAACAGATACTACACTTGATCTTAGCCAAAAGGCCGAGACGCGATCACACACACACACACACACAATTTTAAAGTGATGCCTTCTGAGTGAAAGCACAGGGCCCGTTAGGGCAGGCCACCTTCCTCTCAAATGGGAATTCTGCTTCCAGAAAGTGTAAGAAGAGGGTAAAGACAACTTTAAAGTTACTTCTTTGTATCTTCTTATTTCTTCCCCGGCTAATCTATGGGACTGCCCAGAAGCCATATCCTGTCCAGTGATGGCCCATTTTATTTCACACAGCAAAACATTAGTCAGCACTCAAGGAGTTAATGCATTTCCTTCTCAGGTTGAAATGCTACCTTAATTGCATGGTGTTTATTCTTGGCATTTCCAGTCTCCCAAAGGGACAAGGTTACTTTGTAATCTCTTTGTGCTCCTATATGTGTGTGGGGTCTTGTTGAGGGAGATAAAATGCTTCCAACTTACCACACTCGGGGAAAGAAATCATAAATCAGCGGGTCAGCCAGGTATGTACTATTATTTCACCTTTACCGTTATTATGTTTTCAATACAATATTTCAATGGATTTCTTTCTGCATAATAATTTATCCAGAATTACCAAAACTCTAATGAGCTCAGAGAACTTTGGCTCCCATAAAATGAAACCTTTATCACAAATTGGTTGAGCCCATGGCTGCGACTTAATCATTCAATTGTACCTAAGTCAAGTTGGATTTTTTACTTTGTAGGAATAAGTTCCCAGGGAAAGAAAACTCATTTTTATAACTTTGGGCCATTAAGCCTTAAATGGTAGAATACTGGTGAAATAAAAATGAGCTGGGCCAAATCTCAGGTAACCTGGCGTTCAGCCATCGTTCCCAAGTCACTTTGGTGACATTTGGAAAATCTTCTAACCTTACCTGGTTTTAGTTTGCAAATGCCAAAATGAGAGATGGGTCTAAATAAAGGCTTTCTAAAAACCCCTTGTAGTTATGAAGTCATATGAATTTGAAACACTGAACTCACAGCTTTCAGTGACTACCGTCATGTAGAGTGTGGATTACATTCTCTTTTTTATCTAGAAATTCTCCCCTTGCTAGAAACATTCCTTATACAGCTCATCAACAGAAATACAGAAACAACACATCTTCCTCTCTCATTTCTTAGGCAAACATTTTTAACACTGTATACTTGCTACATACGGGGCATGATCCCATGAGATCCTCACAGTAACCAGATCTGAGCTAGGTATTTCAGTTTCCATTTCATAGACAGGGATAATGCAGCTCTGAGAGAGAAAGCAATTTCCCCGTGATCACACAGCAGACCTCGGGAATGAAGATACAGAGATTAAATTCAAGAATGTCTGATTCCAGAACCCTGCTCTCAACATTTTCTTAAAAAATATTTAATGCAAGTAAAATTGGATTAAATTTAACATTTTATTAAAATATTTAATGCAAGCAAAATTGAATACAGATAAATATCCTCTTA
Source organism: Otolemur garnettii (assembly GCF_000181295.1). Lineage (NCBI taxonomy): Eukaryota > Metazoa > Chordata > Mammalia > Primates > Galagidae > Otolemur > Otolemur garnettii. Next base: position 3,566,823 of record NW_003852452.1, read on the forward strand.
TTCCACCTAAAGAATCAAGTTCTTTTCCTATCTAAGATGAAATGCACGCAGCTCAACTAAGAATAGAGGGTATGGAATGATTTCCTTTGCTCTCTCCTTAGCTCCAGACAGAATCAGTGACCCAAAGCTATGGCGAGTCCTGCCCGTGCTTACTGTATGAATCAGAAACAATGACATAGGGTTATTAAAGACCAACTCTTTTGCACCCAAGAGAACACAATGAACAATAGTTAGGAGAGTTAATTAGAGAGGGAAATGCAGTAAATCTCGTATTAAAGTTCAAACACTGATCCCCCAGTATGGGAAGAGTGATAAATATGCAGCAGAAAAGGAGGACAATACCTTTAAATTTGCCCTTAAAAATCTCTTAAGTGGATTTCATTCGAGGGCACACTGTTGGATTAACCCTGTTAGGTGCGGACAAGGACCTTAAATTCCATTAAATATTATTGAAAAAAAGGTAAGAAACTTAGGACCAGGATAAGCTTCTCACGTGCCTACCTGCAGCTACAAAAATGCCGTCCCCTCAGAAGCGGCAATGTTATTAGCCAATACAGTTGGCTCCTAACAAGCTCCAACAGTAATGAAAATGTAGGTATCCAGGAATATGCAATTTGTTTATAATGGAGTTTGAGTAGAAGTCACTGAATCACTTACTGTCAAAGGATGTAGTGTGAGTGAGTCAGGTCAAGATGAACCACTGGCCTAGCATCATTGTTGGAAACACAAATTATCTAGTTACCGATATTAGAAACAGGTGGATGTTACATAGAAAAGAAATTAGGAAATACAATGGCTAAAAGATGAGCATTGTATAATAGTTAAGAGAAAAAAGTTTTCCCTCTCAAAAAAAAAAAAAAAATCCAGAAAGATATTTACAGATTTCATCTCCTGTATGAGTATACATTAGCGGTTAGCTAGATATAGTAACTGAAAATACAAAAATGTTCTATCTTTTAAGGTCAATAAACAATGATATTGGGGGAAAATACTGCCAAAGAGCAGAAAAAGAAAACTGAAACTGCTTAGTGTTCTCAAAATTGAGCCTCAGGAACAAGTAAATGTATTTCTTGGGGGAAGATGGATGTTTCTGGTATTGTGACATGACTTTCTTTGTAAGGTGAACTGATTTATGATGCTGCAAAGAATAATAGAAAACTTTCTTAATTCTTCTTTTAATTGAATGAATTATGTGAATAAACTTGGCAGAAGACCATACCCCTATAAAGTCTTTATAAGGAAGGAATGTGGATTGAGTTCTCAATCTGATTAAAATTATGTATTTTTTGAGCTAAGGTTGCTTTCTAAAGAAACATAAACCGTTCATAAGGAACTGATCCTAATTGATTAAATAAAACTGGTTTACTTGCAAATTGTTAAGGCCTTTTCTCTTTGAATAAATGAGCAAGAGCTACCACCATTTTTTTCACGTGGGATTGAGAAAAATAAGAATTAAGAGGCCAAGAGAAATTAAAAATGACCTGTGTCATTAGAATGTGTGAGTGTGCATCCACACAAACGTATGAACTTATTTATACTTTTTAAGTTGAATGATATATCTATTTCAAATGGAATAAAAATGTATGCATTACAGCTTTATTGATACAGTCTCCTTTAGAGAGATTTCACCAAAAGAATGAGGAAAATGTTTGAGAATATTATCCTTCCTATCATTTGACATATCCTGCAAGTGTTTAAATTTGTACTGCTCTAATTCTTCATCTATCAATCTAAATCACCTAGCAGCTCTAACCGTATTGTGTGCCTTTATTAACATTTGGGTGAAATTGATGTTGTTTTGTATTTAAAATTCAAACAAAAATTTTAAAAGCAGCCTAAATTGAGGACAATATAGTCCACGATCCCATCAACACAGCAGCTGGGATGAATTGTTTATAAAGTCTGGAAGAACAACAATGGTACAAAACATCTCAGAAAATGCAATCAGGATGAATAATGTAAATTGGTATGTTTACTTCTAAAAGACGTTAAGGTTTGATCTTCAAGGAAGAAAAGATAGATCAAAATGTAGAGTATTTTCAACCATCAAATAAAATTTAGTCTGTAATAAATTCTCATGGGAACATCACGTAAAACGATTATAGATGCATGTTTTGATTAAAATAAATTTTGTGTTTGTTATAAATTTGATTTGCCTTTCCTGTTGGCAGATTCTATTTTTACTCTTCTTCAGCTTTGCTCTGTGCTTCCTGGGAAAAAGAGGTAGTGGGAAGAAAAAGAAGAAAAGGGAAGATAAAATATTCTCAAAATAAATCTGGTAAGAATTTACGTGGGGAAAAATGGTTCTAGTCTACATTTTTAATTTCCCATTCCTGTACATGCCACTACATCAGTGCTTCCCATAATTGCTGGAACAGTTTCTCAGGAGACGAAATAAAATTCAGATATGTTGTGAGTTTCATAACTATTAAGTGTTTGTAAGACTTTCCCAAATTAACAATTCACAAAATACATTTTAGAACTATGCTTTTAGTTAATGAATGTACTAGAAGCTGTGAAAATGAATTCCTTTCAGATTGTCAGTCCTGCTCGGTACTTATTACTTGTTGCCTGAAACGTTCCCTGCTTCCTAGACATTTTTTTTTTAAATATAATAATAGCTTGATGGGTTTTGACTCGGTCAGTTTCCTTTACCTGCACTAACCCTGGAAAGAGGACAAATATACACCTGATATCTCAACATCTCTTACGAGTTTCCCCCAGGTTACTTTCAGTGAGACTTTATGTCCCTTAGGAACTGTCCCCCCAACTCGTGGAAGCCAGCTGCCTAACGTTTTGATCAAATAGAAATTCTAAGCCTTCAAAATTCTCGTACTCAGCAAAATTTCTACTAACAGAAAACTCAGCTTCCAATCCAAGTTCTTCTAATTGTGTGATCTTGAGTTAGTCATTACACTTGGCCTTTGCTCCCTATATACTACTTTCTATAATCATTGCATTTCTAGGATGGATAACTTTCCTAGCACTTTTCATTCAAAACGGCTCTGACTTATAAATTATAGTACTCCGTGGCACCACAGAATGGACCCACAATCCATCCATTTAAACTTCTTGTCATTATGATGGAGCTTAAAAATCCACACTGTGAATGCAGTGGTCATAGCTGTGAAATAATTCCTAAAGCAGCATTGAAGTTGTTGGTGAATCTAATTGATCAGAACCCAGTTTACTGAGACTTACACATAATTATCAGTACAGATACATTTTTGCATTTCGGTTTAACAGAGGACTTAATCTCATCGAAATGATAAATTTTTAAAACTACTGGTGTCCAAGAAGGGGGGGACACAATTAATTACAGGAGGGACTTTACCTAACAAACACAATCAGTGTAATCTAAGCCTTTGTACCCTCAATGAATCCCAAACAATAAAAATAAAAATAAAAAGCAACTGAAATTGCTGTGAAACCGAGTGACTTGTCACATTGCTGCTTATGGGATTATATCTTATTTATAATGAGAAATGGCCATAACAATTTCAATACATTATGTTTTCACTATTAAAAAGAACATTAAATGCCTAAAAAGGTATTCAAAGTCAGTCTGCTCTGCTTAAACAACATAAAGTCCAATGAAGAGATTTACACTATTGAAATTAATAACCACACTCCTGATATGAACAGATAAAAAACACATTATAAATGTGTTGATTATATTTACAGTTAAGGAAGGCAAAGATCCCTGGTTGAAACATCTCACTAAAGTCCCACTATCGCCCTGGAGCTGTCACCAGCTCACAAAAATCCCAAGTAGAACAAGAAAGGTTGGACACTGATTGGCCTGTTAAATCCAGGGTAAAGAAATTAAGTGTACCTGACCCAAGTAGATGAAATGAGGGAGAATTTGTTGGCAAAGAATGTAAACCATGATGGATACCAGAATGAAATGGTTTTGACACATTTTCGCTTTTGTCCTTGATAACACGTATTTTCACCTAATAAAATATTCTGAGTTCACAAGGCATAACTTCAAGAGAACGATGCAATTCTCCCCAGATTAGCTAACTGCAAATCTAATAGTTACCTCCAGATGGATGATGGTACCGGGGGTTAGAGTCACACATAGATCCAGAAGTTGAGTTTCCTGATTATCACAGCAAGTAGGTCTTGAGCACTTACCATGTGCTCTGAAACTAGACTACCCCATGATTTCATTACATCCTCAAAATACCATGAAATAAGTCTATTTCATGAAGTAGATTTTCATAAAGAGCAAGAAAGCATTTTGTCAGAATTCAGGCCACTAGCAAATGGTAGAAATAAGACATCTCTGACAACGTATTTTTTCCATGTGTTGCTAACATAGCTGTTTCCTTCTTTCTCATGTTTATTCTCCTTATCATTGTAAACGTCAGTCTAACAGAAATGTGGAGGCTGTGGAGCCTTCGAACTTGTTTCCTCCAAGCAATGCCACAGGGAGACCAGCTTGAACAGCCCGTCACCACCTTCCCTAAGTTCTGCCTTTATCACACATGGCTCTTGGGCATACAGTATAAAATTCAGTCTGGCCGTCTCTAACGGAAAGCCTGTTATACCTTTCTGCTTTTTGTGCCCTGTCCCTTCCCTGTTAAGAGACTTGCAGGCATGTTTTTTTAAAAAGTACAAGGAAAATGAAACATGCCTCTGCTATAATTCCTTCTCAGAGTAACAGAAAGTTATCCTTCACCTGGTTAGACTGAAACTCCTTCAATGTCACCGGAGGTGACACATCACGAATGAGGCTGAAAGTACTTTTTATTTGGGGGGGCCATTTCAGTTAGGCCATATAAGAATAAGAAACAGAATCTAATTGTCTTAATTGGAAGTACATTGAAATGATGGTTTCTGACCTGGATCTGTTGCTGGAGCAAATTGATCTTGTGTTGCTGCTGCAGGAGCTGCTGCTGTTGTCTTGCGATCTGCAGAGAAATTGCACATCAAACCTTTAAAAGTGTGTGTCAGTCACGGGGCAGGGGGGAGAAATCATCACTGTTCTGTTTCTGAAAGTTTGATTTGACACTGATGAAGATGAGGAACACAGATGTGCCTGTCCCCCTAAATTATCAGCACTCCATCCTTAAGTAGGCTGCACGAGGTAGTGTTCAGGAACAGTGATGCTCCTTTTGGCCTAACATGAGTGAATGAAGCTTAAGATACCGCAACAGTGAAATTTCCCAGAAAGAAATGTTAGTATTTCAAAAGCCCTCTTCCTGGTGATAGATTAAGAAGACACTGTCTCTGACATTTTCAGCCCTTTTCTACACCAGCAAGTGTGTTACATAAACCGGGGGTGACTTAAGAATTCAGAGTAACACCGAGCATTGTGAGATGCTACAGCCCGTAATTTAGGTGGGGTTTTGTTGTTGTTGTTGTTGTTATTTTCCGATTTTTTTTTGGAAAACGCTGTTCTCATTTCTGCCTTCCACAAACCATTCATGGCTGACTGTTCAACATGTTCCGTCCTGGCTTCTGCTTCCATCTCACGATTAGAACGATGCCTGAGAAGGTCACCAATCACGTCTATTTCTAATTCTGAAGTGTTTTTCAGTCCTCACATTTGACCTCTCATCAGAATTCAACACTCAGACATTTTCTCTTGATCTTGAACTTCTTCCCTTGGCTTCTATGACATCACACTTTCCTGGGTTTGTTCCTACCTCTCACATCTATTTTTTTTCTCAGCTGGTTGCTGTCCAGCTATTAAATATTAATTTTCTCAGGCTCAATTTTAGATGCTGTTCTTTTTCCTCTGTCCTTACTTTCACGTGTATGCCATGTGCTTCTCAACCTGTTACTCTAGCTTCAGGCCCATTTATCCATCTATTCAACAGTATTCAAATTCAACAGGTCCAAACCTAAGCTGGAGATCTGGCCCAATGTTTATCTTAGGTATTGTTTACCCCAGAGAACAGCACAATCACCCCCTGTTATTTGCACTCGTACATGTAACACCTTCTACTTCTTAATACTATGCTCCATGCTCTGATTTATATTTATTCTGTTTTTTTTCCTTTTACTAACTTTTTTTTTTTTTTTTTGAGACAGAGTCTCACTATGTCGTCCTGGGTAGAGTGCTGTGGTGTCACACCTCACAGCAACCTCAAACTCTTTAGGCTTAAGCAATTCTCTTGCCTCAGCCTCCCAAGTAGCTAGGACTCCAGGCACCTGCCATGAGACCCAGTTATTTTTTGTTGCAGTTGTTATTACTGTTTAGCTGGCCCCAGCTAGTTTTGAACCCACCAGCCCTGGTATATGCGGCTGGCGCTGTAACCACTGTGCTATGGGCGCCAAGCCTACTAACCTCTTTTTGTCTCCTAGGGTAAAGTGCATAAATTCATTGAGGGTAGGGACCCTCTCAGTGTATGTGGCTGGTTCTGTACCCAGTGAGCTACAGGCGCTGCCTGTTTTGTTTTTTATTTTTAAGAGATGGGGTATATTGAACTCCTGGACTAAAGTGATCCCCCTTGGCCTTCCAAAATGCTGGGATTATAAGTGTGAGCTGCTGTACACGGACTACAATGAATTTTTTAATATCTTTTATGGACACTGGTATAATTACAATTATTTTAATATTTTCATTTTCTCTTTGGCATAAAAAACTTTTTTTTTTTAAGGAAAGGAAAGGAGATCATAGAAAAAGACTCTCTAAGTCTGCTTGCTTCCTCCCTCGTATCAATATTTCACTTGATATTTAAATCTTTTTAATAGAACTTTAAGACTATATCAAGGACCTGGCCACTTCATATCCTTGCACTGTTCTAAGCCACTGTATCTCTAGCCTGGACTGTGGCAATAGTCGCCTGTTTGCTCTTTGTACTTTAGCCTTTGCCCCCTCGAGTCTGTTATAGAGAGATCTCAACATCAGAGAGATCCTTTTAAAATGCAATCCTGTCGTGCTCTTCATGTTTTCCACATCCTTCTGCCTTACTCAGAGATAAAGCCAGTGCCCATATAACACCTGTAAGGCCTCCCTATATGCTATGGCCTCCCGCTACCTCTCCAACCTCATCTCCTCCCTCTCGTCTCCTTGTCATTCCACTCCTGCCCCCCCTGCAGTCCCAACTGCCTTTTGAACATATCAAAATGCTCCTTCCTCTCTCAAAGGATGCTCCTGCCTCTGGGCTTTTGCACTTGCTGTCCCCTCTGTCTGGAACACTCTGGCTGGACAGCCCCATGGTTCACTCTGTCACCTCCTACAAGTCCCTGCTCAAATGCGTTACCGGTCAATGAGGTCTTCCCTGAGCCTCCATTTTAAGAGCGCATATCCCTCTACCTGGGACCCTTATCTCCAATTTCATATTTGAATTTACAACACAATACTTATCAACCTATACCGTGGTCTACTGGTTTCCCATTTACCTCTCTCCACTAGAGTTCAGTTCATGACAGATGTTTGCCTGTTTCACTCCCCTACTGTACCCCCGGTCCTTAGAACAGAACCTGGCATCAAACTGGGGCTTACTGGACATTTACTGAATAGACAAATGTGGGATGGAGCTCAGGGTCTGCTAGGAAGGCTGGCGAGTGAACAGACCAGCAGCAATAGGAGCGGTGAGCGCCCAGTGTAGGGCTGTCCTATGCTGAGTAGGGAGTGTCACAAAGGAGTTCTCAGGAGAAGAGGAACCTGACCTGACTCTTAAGGAGCAAGTAAAAATGTCCTTTGTGAAGAGATCTGTGACCACAGAGTGGTGACCATGCCTGCCAGCTTGGTATGCTGGAGGGCAGCAGGGAGAACCACACAGGGGCTGGAAATCTGACCTGTGCAAGTCACCAAGGCTCTTCTCTCAGGCTGTGGGAGGCAACATTTTGGGACATCTTATCAGCACAGCAGAGAAATTCTGGAAGAACCTAAAGGTCTCTAAAATTCTAAGGAGAATGTCATAGGTCTTGAGAAAGTAGGAGAATCAAAAGATTCTAGAATCCCTTCATGATGTTCAGGGATGGGCTTGAACATGAAAGAGAAAGAAAAGAAACTCTTCATGAATGATTGCTTAAATTTTTCAGGACAGGGGGTTGCCTAAAGACCCACCAAAATAAGTCGAGATGCTTGAAAAAGAAATATCTCCAGCTAGGCTACATTTTTCTGAGGCTCCTAGGATTCTCCAGAATTCAGATATCTAAAGGATGGAGCATTAAAGAGAGAGGTGTTTTTTATTCCGGCCCGTCAAACATTCTGAATTGCTTTATCCTAAGGGTAAAGCAAGAGGAGTATGGGCCATCGGCAATAATAGGCCACATGTATCTTTAAGGAAAATGGTGAGGCAGTTCATGAAAAATGAAAAGAACTCTTTTCAAGCAGAGATGAACCACCAAGCAGAAATGTATAAAATGGAAATAAGGTGTCAGGGCACCCCTCAAACATAGTCTGAGTATTTCTTTATCTTTTTTAAATCTGCTAGTTTATATTTTGAAAGCTTTCTAGAAGGTTTTGCAGGCATATACAGATACTCTTGATTTCACAGTGGCTATCCACTCCTTGAAATGGTGAGCAAGGGCCCAGCACGGTCGGTGGCTCACACCTGTAATCCCAACACTATGGGAGGCTGAGGAGGGAAATTGCTTGAGCTCAGGAGTTCATGACTTGCCTGAGTGAGAGTGAGACCTCTCTGAGTGAGAGTGAGACCTCAACTCCTGGAAAAAAATGGAAAAACCCAGCCGGGCACCATGGCAGGTGCCTGTAATCCCAGTGGCCTCTGGAGGCTGAGGCAGCGGGATGCTCACAGCCTGAGTCTGAGGTTGTAGGGAGCTATGACGCCATTGCACTCTACTAAGGGCATGGGGGGAGGGCTCTGTCAACAACAACAGTAAAAATCAAAGAAATAAAAAATAAGCAAATAAAAAAAGAAAGAAATCGTGAGCAAGGCCAGGTGCGGTGGCTCACACCTGTAATCTTAGCACTCTGGGAGGCCGAGGTGGGTGGATTGCTTGAGCTCATGAGTTTGAGACCAGCCTGAGGAAGAGCGAGACCCTGTCTGTAAAAAAACAGCCAGGAATTGTGGCATGCTTGTGTAGATCTAGGTATGTAGTAGGCTGAGGCAAGAGGATCACTTGAGCCCGAGAGTTTGAGGTTGCTGTGAGTTATGATGGCATGACAGTCTACGAAGGGTGACAAAGTGAAACTCTGTCTCAAAAAAGAGAAAAAGAAATGGTGAGTGGACTGGGCCTCTAACAGGGATAGTAAAGGGATTTAGCTGTAGAAAAGAGGCCTCCTCTCCTACCTAAGCTGACCCTATGAAATCCTCTGTCATACCTTCCCTTATTGTCAATTTCTCTAAGTAGCAGTTCTTAGCATTGCCTCCATTTCTCTACTGGGTGCAATCACTTCTTGTTGTCTAATTTCTGCCATTAAAACTTCCTAGAAGCCTCAGCCTTCAAGGCCAGCAATGAGAATCTAAATAACAAATCTTGTTCCTTTTATTTAACGCTAGAATAACAACTTTTCTGTAGCCTTCAACACTGTCATCTCTTCTTAAAATCTCCATCTTTTCCTATTTCCCATGACCCTGAACTCCTGTCCTCTCCCCTGATGTATCTGATTCTTCCTGGATATGTTCACTTTTCTTTCTCTGCCATCTATATACCCGTATCTCCCAAGGATCGGTCCTTAGTTCCTTTCCTCTTTCTTGTGATGTTACCACTCTGAGTTAAGGCCTTTAAGTGGGAACTTCTAGCCATCTCAGCATGAAATACTCTGTTTATAATTACTTCTATGCTCCTTATCCTCAAAGTGGTTAATAAGCGTCTTTAGATGTAGGTGTCATCTGTGTTTGCTTTGGTCTTTGCCATTTCATTTACTTAATTGAGGTAGAAGGACATCCATCTTTGTGTGCCTGGGACAGTGACCTGTAAGTAGCAGGCACAGCCATGATGTCTGAGGGATCTGACTGCATCTCTCGTTCTTACTCACCTGTTCCTGCTGCTGCTTGGCCAGCTCCATTTGCTGGCGCTGTTTCTCAATCTGGGATGCAGCTAGTTTCTTCTGCTCATCGTGGGCAGCCAACAGCTGCTCTCGCAGACTAGTCAGCTGATTGATCATACCCATGAGCTGTCTTTCTTTCTCAGCTAGGCTCTCAGGAGTCCCTGAAAATATGGCAAGAAAACAGACAGGAGAAATGAGAAGAGAGTGATTGTTTCGATGACAATGGCTCTGTTGTATTATGAACTAGTCCAAATGCAAGGTTCAACAAACATTGCCTTCTTTCTTTTAGATTTTGACTCAACCATAGAAAGTGATGGCTATTTATCTCTTATAAAGTATCAGAAGGAACCTGGCCCTGGGGCAGAACAGATTGCAGACTGTACTTCAGGACAAAATACCAGAATGAACAAATATTTCAAATGTTTTGTATTTATGAATAGTAATAATCTATAGCTTTTTCTCTTTTATTTTACAAGGAAACAGAAAGTTCCCTTGTAAACTGTTTGCTGAGTATCTACTATTTTTATTGTTCTATGCTGGGGCCTACTGGAAATAAAAAGATATCTAAAACAGTTCTTGGCATTAAATACAGTAGTTTTTGACTAATTAAAGAGCAAGCCAAAACTATAAAAAATTTTATAGCCATAAATATTAAGATATGAAAGCATTAGTATTAGTGATATGATTTTCTTTTCCTTAACAAAGAATCTGAAAGAACTAAAGAATTTTATAACGAAAGAGGGACTAAATCTACTTAGCCAATCAGGTTTTAGACTATATCCCCACATGCCACTCAGAATCGATCTTCAAAATCAAATATAGGTAACTAAGCAAATATTCAAGTCTGAAAATACAAAAAAATGCAATCATGAAAGAATTACGACTGGTTGGCAAACTAACATTATATTATGGTCATCTAAGATTATACAAAAGTCTGAGATTCGGAGAAGTTATGGTTATACTTTGAAATAAATCGTACATGCTGGGCATGGTGGCTCATGCCTGTAATCTTAGCAGTTTGGGAGGCTGAGATGGGCAGACTTCTTGAGCTCAGGAGTTTTGAGGCCAGCCTGAGCAAGAGTAAGACCCTGTCTCTACAAAAAATGGAAGAAATTAGCGGGGTGTTTTTGTGGGCATCTATAGCCTCAGCTACTCAGGGAGCTGAGGCAATGAGGATTGCTTGAGCCAAAAGAGTTTGAGGTTGCTGTGAGTTATGATGATGCCACAGCACTCTGCCCACAGCGACAGAGTGAGACTCTGTCTCGAAAAAAAACAAAAGTAATCAATCAATTAATTAATTCAATAGTATGGTCAAGATATCTAAAACATGCCAATGAATCTTCTTTTTCCTTTTTTCTGAGACAGAGTCTCACTATGTCACCCTCAGTAGAGTGCTGTGGCATCACAGCTCACAGGAACCTCAAACTCTTGGGCTTAAGGGATTCTCTTGCCTCAGCCTCCCAAGTAGCTGGGACTACAGGCACCTGCTACAATGCCCGACTACTTTTTGTTACAGTTGTCATTGTTATTTAGCTGGCCCCACCGAGTTCGAACCCATCACCCTCGGTGTATGTGGCTGGGAAAGTATCCACTGTGCTATGGGCAACAAACCCCCAATGAATCTTCTTAGATTAAAATACTTATTTGACACAAGGAAAATGTGCACTGTTCACTAAAACAGAAACCGTATCACTTTAATTGTTCTTTAAAAACTCAGCAAGATAGACAAGACTCCTATGGTAAAGTATCAACAATAGGAAAGAACACCCTCGTTAACTACAATGTTACAATGTTCACTTCAAACATAAGACACAACGCACTCTTTTAATAACCCATTTGCCACCTATACACATATTAGGTGGAAGGCTCTGTTATAACGCAGTCACCCTTCTCAACCCCACTGCATTTCCCCCACCAATTTATGCTGAAAAAGTATGCGGTGTTTTCGGAAGTAGTAGCTAGAGTTAGTGGCTTACAATTTTCACGTGCCCATTTAGAACGGAAAGTTTTGAATGTATTTTACATGTAGACTAGAGAAGAAACCTCCAAAAAAGAAGTTCTCTGTGAACATAAGGCAAGAACCTTTCCTTATTCTCTTTCTCATTACCAAAACCTAGACTTAGTCAGGGAAGATGATCGAGAACTGGTTGCTAATAATTTATGACACCTCAGATATTTGTAATCTATCACAAGAGAAGATGTACTCTAAGAAAAATAACCACATGGCTATTGTATCCTAATAGTCAATAATCTAAATATACCTTACAAAGATTTTCTTAATGAAAATATTCATATGATAACAAGATGAGCTTCTTCCTGCACTGTTAGTAGAGAAATAGATCACAATTACATGTGCAGGGATACAGACACTGAACAGTTGTTAATACACATCATGTCTTGTAATGCTCAGAACCTTCATGGACTAATTCCATCCACTTCTAGAAACCCAGCCCAAGAAAACCACAAGAATTGTAGGTAAATATTAATAATTGCTTTAAATGAAATAACAGATATGATCTAAATATCACATGAGAAAAACCAAGTAATCATGGAACCCTCATATAGTAGAGATTTTGCAGGCATAAAAAATTATTCTTGAAGAACATTTAATGCTACAGGATGTTCATGACATAAGTCTAGGTATGAAAGTTTCAAGGAAATGGAACACTCATCTACTCACCTCAATGCATGCATGTATTTATATTTGTAGAAAAAAAAGACTAAAAGCAAATTTGCCTACATAAGTAATAATTGCTATTTATAAATGATGGGTTTATAAGTCATTTTCATTTTTTATTCATATTTCTGTATTAGGAAATTTTCCCACAATTTGTATTATTAGCATAATTCTTTACATACTCAGAAAAAAAATGCCATTTACCTCCCTAGTTAGAGAGATACCATATTTTGTCCTATGTATAATGTGCATCCACATTTTGGGGCCAAACTGTTAGGGAAAAAAATTTAGTGTTAATCTTTTCATTCAAATTTCCATTTGTTTATATTAGGTGCTTGTTTTTTATATTGTAAAAATATCAGAAGTATCTTCCTCAATTTCTCCGTTACTGGTGTCTTCTGAAGTGTTGTTTTTCTCATCCCAGTAAATTTCATCGTCCGCAGTTCTATGCATTGCATTGCTGATGCAGCATTTTAAAAAAGATTTCAACCACTTCCCTCTTGATACTCTTCCATGATCTTAGGATACAATTTCCGACCTGGCTGATAGACACTTCCTTGATTCTACCTGCAGGAGTTAAATCATTACCAGCTGACTGCATCCATGATGTCTACTCTTTCTTCATTCGGTTATTAAAGGGCTTGTTTAGTGACACATCCAGAGGCTGCGGTTGGCTGGTCAGCCCATCAGGTATCGCAGCAAGCTGGGTTTTCAAGTCCATGGTGATTGTTTTTGTACTCTGCGTAACAGGGCTTTGAAGTCATCAAAAACAAGCAAAGCTGTTTTTGCAAGTTATCCTCCTTCCTGGCCTTCATGACCAGACAGATTTTCATGCCCTTTCTTCATTCATCCATCCTTTCTCATGCCCGTGAACAATAACTCCACTTGGAGTCTTTTCCTTTGGAAATGTTTTTGCTTTAAAGATAATAATAGGTGGCAGCTTTATCCCGTCTGCAAAACAGCCTAGAACAACAGTGAAACGTGTTTTCTCACATCCACTAATTTCAAAGGCCACCATC
>NW_003852452.1:3580675-3647271 GCF_000181295.1 Otolemur garnettii
TCCCACCTAAAGTGTACAAGAGACACACGACTCTTCCTAGGCCACAAATGCTTTCGTTACAAGTCCATTGTAAGTTCAACGAAACCAATATTTTGCATACAGGTATCAGTATTGCTTTCTAGAGTTACACTTTTAATGCATAATGAAAATAAAGGAATTAAAAACATTTACATAGATATGGAATTAGCACTAGCCATCTATAATGTGAACCCTTATTTTTCTCTCAAAAAATCTGGGCAAAAAGTATGCATGATACATGGCAAAATACAGTAATTTAAAAGTTTCAAATGGTGTTATCCATTTTAGTAATTGATACAATGCCAATTGGCATAAAGAAAAACAGTCATAACTTGGTATAGGCAGGGGATTGGTTCAGGGCCTGGTACCTCCACGTATACCCAATCAGTGCATACTAACATCACATAGTCTGCCCTGTGGAACCTCAATAAACCAAAACATCCCTACGTGTGAGTTTGCATCCTGTGACTACAGTACTTTTGGGCTGTGTCTGGTTGAAAAAATTCCACGTATAAGTAGACTTGCACAGTTCAAAATCATGTCGTTTGTGGTTCAAGGATCAACTGTGTATTATTTGCTGAGGAATATTAACAAATATCATTTGGCATTGGGTGCATGAAAGGTTAATGATTCTTTTGCCCTCTTTTCAAAGAGGATTTCTTTCAAATTTATAAATAAAATTTCTTTCAAATTTAAAACAAAATTTTAATTTTATACTCCATAGTCAATTCAGCCTTTTTCAACCTTTATTATTTCAACCCTTCCTTAGTTAATCTTTTCTTCTCAGTCTGTTGCACTGACTCCTCTTCGGCCACCCACAATGTTCATGTTCTTCCCACTCTCATTCTTTCCTTACCTTTTCTGGCCTTAAAATAACTCGCATGCTTCAACTCTTAGTCTTTATATATTTCAACAAATCTAAGAGGTGTACTTTGTATTATATATTTCAACCTTTCTGAGTTTTACAATAAAATAGAATCAATGAAATAGCAAGATACTTTCCAACCCTAAGACTGGCCTTAGCCCTGGTAATCTATTTCTAGGTGCAGAAAGGGTACTTATATATTTAAAAGACAGGGTCTTGCTCTGTTGTCCAGGCTGAAATGCTGTGGTGTGATCACATAGCTCACTACAGCTTCAAAGTCTTGGGCTTCAAGAATTCCTCCCATCTCAACCTCCGAGTAGCTGGTACTAAAGGCATGTTGCACCAGCCCGGATAATGTTTTTTTTGAAGAGTCTCATTATGTCACCCTCAGTAGAGTGCTATGGCATCACAGCTCACAGCAACCTCATACTCTTGGGCTTAAGCAATTCTCTTGCCTCAGGCTCCCAAATAGCTGGGACTACAGGTGCCTTCCAGAACACCTGGATTTTTTTTGTTGTTGTTGCAGTTGTCCTTGTTGTTTAGCAGGCCCAGGCCGGGTTGGAACCCGCTAGCCCAGTGTATGTGCTGGCACCCAACCCAGTGAGCTACGAGCACCAAGCCACCAGATAACTTTTTTGCCTCAGCCTCCCAAAGTTCTGGGATTACGGGTGCAAGCTACCATTCCCTGGCCCAATATACACTTTGAATGTACATCTCAGCTATAAAATTCAATATCCATAAAGTGGAACTCATTATTTTCCTATAATTTTCAAAGGATGGCCACCCAATCAACATTGAAAGGTATAAATATTTAATATCATCCTCAATTCTCAACTATTTATCTCTGTATTGATTATGTCAGAAGTAATAGTAATTTTTCTTCAAAATAACTTTGTTGTGTTTTCCTTTAATATCAATTGGCTAAGTTATTTTTTCAGTATCATG
The DNA here is from genome assembly GCF_000181295.1 of Otolemur garnettii. NCBI lineage: Eukaryota > Metazoa > Chordata > Mammalia > Primates > Galagidae > Otolemur > Otolemur garnettii. Next base: position 3,582,504 of record NW_003852452.1, read on the forward strand.
TTCACAAATAAAAAATTATAAGAACAAACAGTAAAACATTTCTTCCCAACACTGTCCCTCCCAACACCATCCCTTCAGAAGTAACCGCTATTATTATATTTTTGTTCATCCTACCCTTAGGAAAGCAGATTTAAAATATACCGGAATAGTTCTCTATTAGTTTTCCTGTTGTAACAAAGTACCACAGACTGGATGGCTTATTATCTCACAGTCTGTTTGACAACAACAAGATTAAGTTGTCAAAAGGTTAGTTCCTCCTGTGGACCCTGAGGGAAGGCTACACTCCTTGGCATGCGTATGGCTGACTTCTCTACCTGTCTTCACATCGTCTCTCTCTGTAGACATCTATGCCCAACTTTCCTCATCTTACAATGACACTGATCATCTCGGATGAGGGCCCACCATAAATGCCCTTATTTTAGTTATCTCTGTAAGACCCTTTCTCCAAGTCGGCTGACATTCTTAGGTTCTAGGTATCAAAACTTCAGTGTAAAGGCAAGTGCCTGGCAGATAAAGGCTAGTTAGTAAAACGTCTTATGCAGTTTCCTCTGCTGCCTTATCCAGGCTATTAAGCCCTAATGTCATCTTTTGTGGTTAACCTTTGTCCTTCTTGGTAGAGAAAGGAGGAGTGGGCAACTTTTGTCTCTGTAAATCTGTGTCCTGCTTCTAGGGAAACAGGGCAAGCACTGAGAATGTCTTCTCAAATGCCTTTAGCTCAAAATAATCCTTATGCCCATGTGGCACATTTCGAAGTGACATTCTGCACTCCTATAAGCGTCTATCTATATGATCTACCATCGTATCTATGTTTTTTCATTGCATAAATGAGTGAATGGATGGACAAACAAGCATGAGTAGCAGAAGGGGTGGAAGCCAATATCCTACTAAATTGTTAAAAGTAGTTATCTTTGTGAGATGATACGTTCAGTGTTTTCCAAGTTATCCTTTATTTATGTTTTCCATCTTATCAAAAAGAATTCTTGAAAGTGTTTCATTAATCTTCTTAAGTATATATCTCTCTTATGGAGACAATACAATCTATGACTTGTCTATTTAGAACCCTTCAAATAACAGGCATAGATCAAACAGACTTTGTCCAATGTGGATTCCCAATCCCTTTCTCTACTCTATTCTGCAGGACCAAATGTTTTTAAAGGAAGTGAAAAAGCTATGTAAACTCTAGAACTCTGTACACATATGAAAATTCATACGCTATAATTACATTTATTATTTCACAACTTCTCTTCCTAATACGTGAGTCAGGGTCACTTACCCTGCCAAAAATCTTCCTGCCTCACAAAATTTCAAAACTGCCAATGCTGGTGTGGATGTGGAGAGAAGGGAACACTTTACCCTGCTGGCGGACTGCAAATTAATACAACCGTTTTGGAAGAAAGTATGGAGAATCCTCAAAGAACTCAAGCTAAACCTCCCATTTGATCCTGCAATCCTAGGGCATCTACCAGAAGGAAAAAAAATCTGGGCATCTACCCAGAAGGAAAAAAAATCCTTTTATCCTAAGGACACTTGCACTAGACTGTTTATTGCAGCTCAATTTACAATCTCCAAAATGTGGAAACAGCCTAAATGCCCACCAACCCAGAAACGGATTAACAAGCTGCAGTATATGTTTACCATGGAATACTATTCAGCCATTAAAAAAATGGAGACTTTACAGCTTTTGTATTAACCTGGATGGAAGTGGAAGACATTATTCTTAGTAAAGCATGACAAGAATGGAGAAGATGAATCCTATGTACTGAGTTTTGATATGAGGACAATTAATGACACAGTGGGGATGGGGAAGGGGAGAATAGAGAGAGAAAAGAGGAGGGACGGGTGGGGAAAGGAAGAGCAGAGAGAGGGAAGGAAGGAGGGGGTGGGGTCTTGGTGTGTGCCACACCTTTTGGGGTAAGACATAATTGTAAGAGGGACTTTACCAAATGAATGAAATCAGTGTAACCTGGTTTCTTGTACCCTCAATGAATCCCCAACAATAAATAAATAAGAAATTAATAAAAAAATACATAAATACTTCTGTACTGTACTTAGGAAGAGTCCTTTTCCAGGCTGCTTCATCCATCTCCACTGCTGATCCTTTTTTGTTTTTGAGACAGAGTCTCACTCTGTTGCCCTGGGTAGAGTACTGTGGCATGATCACAGTTCATTGCAACCTCAGGCTCCTGGGCCCAACTGATCCTCTTTTTTGCGTTAGCCTCCCAAGTAGCTGGGACTACAGGCACCTACCACAATGTCCAGCTATGTTTTCTGTTTTTGGTAGAGACAAGGTCTTGCTCTTTGTCAGGCTGGTCTCGAACTCCTGAGCTGAACTCAGGCAATCCACTGACCTTGGCCTTGCAGAGTGCTAGTATACAATGTTTTTTTGTTTTTTGTTTTGTTTTGTTTTTGCTGTGAGATGGATTTATTATACTACTGAAAAAATAAGCCCAAAACAAAAAATAAACAACAACAATAAAAAAAAAATCTTTAATGTACAGAGTGGCCATAAGTTTCATGTGCAATTTAAAATACTATACAATTTAAAATTGCACACAATATATATATTTTTTGAGACAGAGTCTCACTATGTTGCCCTCAGTAGAGTGCCCTAATGTCATAGCTCATAGCACCCTCAAACTCTTGGGCTTATGTGATTCTCATGCCTCAGCCTCCCAAGTAGCTGGGACTACAGGCACCTGCCACAACGCCTGGCTTTTTTTTGTTGCAGCTGCCATTGTTGTTTAGCCTGCCCGTGCTGGGTTCGAACCCACCAGCCCTGGTGTATGTGGCTGACACCATCACTAGTGAGCTACGGGAGCCAAGCTATTAAAATTGCAGACAAATTTAATGGCCACTCTGCATAAATGGTGAGGGGGAGGTACATAATTCAACCTTTAACAATTTATTTTACACCAATAATAACGTAACATAAATACTTCTGTACTGTACTTAGGCAGAGTCCTTTACCAGGCTCCTTTATCCATCTCCACTGCTGATCTTCACTGTCTTTTCTGTGAATTGTAGCGACCTTCACAGAGACCTCCAAATGAATGAGGTCTTTCAAGATACCACCTAAGCATCACATTTCCTTTGTGTATCTTAATTTCTAACCCTACTGAATTTTCTAGTCTGACCCCTCCCAACAACTGCCAATGCCACCCTTCACAAGTGTCTTCGCTCCCTAAACAGTCACCCTTCATGTTCTAGCTCGTGTGTCTTGTTTTCATAGGTCTTTTCCTGATCTCCACTGATAGAATACTTGTTATCTTCCTTGGAAATCCTCACAGTATTACGTCTTTATTAGAGCATTTAATCATTACATTGCACTATCTTATATTCATTATTTTTTCTCCCAAAGTCAGGAGAGATATCTGTAATAGCAGCAATTGTAAATTACTGGCTTTTATATCCTCATTACCTACAATAGGTGATGACAAATAGCATGTGCCTGGCATAATGCAAATCATCGAACATTATTTAATGAATGACATCAATAATGAAGCTTATTCTTTTTAAACCACTTTCAACTATAGGTGTGCCATAGAGCCAGGAGTAAAAAGGAAGCTATTTTATCTTCTATGAATCACAGAAGGGTTCTAGTTTGGGCTCTAGAGAGTCGAGCCACAGAACGAACGTACACATTTGCAGAAGAAATCTTCCCCATCTGTACAGAAGTACCAACATAAAATGAGAGATTCAGTCCCATAGATTCATCTCTAAATTATCATGTTCTTCATAATGATCTCCAAGTGGCTAGAATGGGCTCAGTAAGTTGTCTGTGAACGCTGGAGAAATTAGCAAGAATCGCAAACCATCCTAGACTTTAAAAAGACAAAAAGAATATTAACTAGATCCCTGGAAAACCCCAGGGGCCTCTCAAGGAAAAAGAAGAGCTACTGTTTATTTACCTAGATTCAGATTTTTAGGAGTCAGACTAGTATATGATACTACGGAGACACAGTCATGTTTGTGTGGACCTCGTCCATCTGACTCAGACACCTAAAGGCATGAGTCCATTTGTGCCTGGGTGACTGATAGTAATTTATTTTCGTGCTTCGGTTACTTGCGCTCTTGTGTGTTTTTTCCATTTATGTTAATCCCGCTTCATTCCCCTTAGAACGAAAGAAGATTACTGGAGAGATAAGAACATTGTTTTAGTCTTCCTCTTGCCTGGTAACTACAAGGCTCGGCACACATTTATATTTCTGGAGGGTTCCATAGAAGCAGCCCAAATCAGAACAGTCCTGAATATAAAGTGACAGAAGTCAGGAGGAAAGGGAACCAGCTTCAGTCTTGCACATCTCAGTGAGAGAGATCACTGGCCATACTTACTAAGCCAAAATCCGCATGTTCTTCAGTTTTCTTGACTGCTGCCTCCTCCCTCTGTAATTCACTGGAAATCTACTGACCCTCAAGCATATTATAAATTAGCCCATTCATCTTCATTTCCACTATGACTCCTTAATCCAGGCCACCATTATCTCCCGCCTTGACTATAGCAATAGTCTTTTAAACCTTGTGCCAACTTCCAATTCTTCCCCTACTAAAATTGACTCTCCAAATAAATGTCCAGGATGATCTTCTTATAAAGGTGAATCACGTGATGTCACACATCTGTGTACAATCATTCTATAGCTTTCTTCTATACATGGAATGAAATATAAACTCCTGCTCTTACAAAGCTCTCAATGGTGTGGCCTTTGTCGTCTTCCTTCCTGGGATCATCTCTTCCCATTTTCTCTCTCTTGCCAATATGTTTCTTGTGGGTTTTCTAATATCAATGTGCAAACTCACTTCCACCATGGTGTCTTTGGATGTCAATTGCTTTCCTCAGGAAACTCTGCCCCTAGATCAGGGTTTCTCAACCTTCAGTGCTGTTGACATTTTAGGACAAATAATTTTGTGGGGAACTATCTGTATAGCATCTCTGGCCGCTATCCTCCAGATGCAGGTAGGGGCCCCATCATCCCTAGTTTTTTGTTGTTGTTGTTGTTGTTGTTGTTGTTTGTTTATGTTTTTGTTTTTTTGAGGCAGAGTCTTACTATGTCACCCTCAGTAGAGTGCTATGGCATCACAGCTCACAGCAGCCTCAAACTCTTGGGCTTAAGTGATCCTTGGGCCTCAGGCTCCCAAGTAGCTGGGGCTATAGGTGCCTGCCACAACGCACGGCTATTTATTGTGGCAGTTGTCATTGTTGTTTGGGTGGCCTGGGCCGGGTTCGAACCCACCAGCCTTGGTGTATGTGGCTGGTGCTGTAACCACTGTGCTACAGGTGCCAAGCTGACCATCCCTAGTTTTATCACCCCCAAATGTCTCCAGACATTACTAAATTTCCTCTTATAGAGCAAAATCATGCTCAGTTGAGACTATGTCAAAGGACCACTTTTACCCCTCACACATTCAGCTTGTATCACATATCTCACTGTCTTCTAAGGTACCATAACTAAAAGCCTAAAAAGAACTCTTGCCTTCATACAGCTTAAATTTAAAGGAAAAAGATAATATCCTCCTATCTATAGGATCGTGCCTAACAAATAGTGGACAACTTGTTGAATGAATAAAATAAATTTAAAAACTGAAGACCTGAGAAAAGTCTGTGACGAGCTGATACTGCAGTATTCTATGTACAAGGCTGACCCTCATCAGGCTTACATGAAGCCAGGATGATCTCAAGTGCATTAAGATAATACGAAAACCAGACCCAGAAGCTGGTATCTTCCCAGTGTTTTTCTATTCCAGCCAAACCAAAAAGCAGGAAATGTTTGAAATGTAATCATCAAAATCAAAGTATGCAAATCAAAAGAAGGGTAAAAAGTAAACTCACTCAAGGGGCAAACTGTCTTAGAATTTTACGGCTAAAAGTAAACTAGATGTTATGTGTATCTCAAGAAAATCACCAGACATTTAATTCTTTGCGTCAAAGCAACAACCTTTCCTAGGATTTTTGTTTGTTTTATTATTCGTGTTTCTTAAGACTATTAGTGTAACAGTTTGCTTTAATTTTTCTTATTGAAATGTTGTTACTTCCAATCAGTATCATTCACTGTGTTGCTTTTAAAATTCTGCCTGGTGGCCAGATGCAGTGGCTCACGTCTGTCATCTTAGCACACTGGGAGCCCAAAGCAAGAGGATCCCTTGAACTCGGGAGTTAAAGATCAGCCTGGGCAAGAGTGAGACCCAGTCTTTACTAAAAATAGAAAAGCTAGCCAGGTGTTGTGGTGGGTGCCTATAGTCCCAGCTACTTGGGAAGCTCAGGTCTAAAGGACTGCTTGAGCTCAAGAGTTTGAGGTTGCTGTGAGCTATGATGATACTATGGCTCTCAATGCCAGGCTGTCTCAAAAATGAGTAAATAAATAAACAAATAAATACAATAAAAATAGAAAAAAATTAGCTGAGCATTGTGGTGGGCACCATAGTCTTAGCTACTCTAGAGGCTGAGAAAGATTGCTTGAACCCGGGAATTTGAGGTTGCTGTGAGCTAGGCTGATGCCACAACACTCTAGCCTGGGCAACAGAGTGACACTCTGTCTAAATAAATAAATAAAACAAAGTAAAATTCTGCCTGGTAAAGAACCATTGCTAGACTATAAGATGTAGGAGGGCAAGAATCTGTCTACTGTATTTGCTATTATTCTATCTATAGAGCTAGCACATGGCACGACAGAACAGTCTTTGCTGAATAAACTGAAAATATCATGAATAAAAACTAATAAGTTATTCTAAATTTGTAAGTAAAGCTTTCAGCAGCAGTCTTATCCGCCAAGAGAGGAAAGGCCGGACCATCATCAAAAGGGATGAATGAAAATGGTATTATTTCAATTCTTAAAAGGAGTTGTTTTTAAGTTATTCAATGTGTAAACATCTGTTAACTCATCCTTTTCATTAAGAACACTTTAGTTAACCTTTTATGAGATTTAGCTATGTATTTTTTACTACAACATATTTATGCCTCAGAAGTTGGAGTCACTTAAAATTATAAAAGGAATGTCACATTGTATTATATGAGTATGAATTAAACGATAACTTCTTACACTGTTAACACTATAAAGTATTCTTACTGTTTTTGACAGAACAAGTTGCTGTTTTTGATTCAATATCTTAAAAGGTGGGCTTGGCTTAGATTTAAATACATCTAATATAGAAAAGCATTCAATTTTAAGGATGACTGCCATTAGTTTGAAATGAAATTCTCTATAAGCTGCTATATTTATCAGTGTACCCCCCAAACCGGATGCATTGTTTCTGGGATATGTACGTATTATAATTTTTGTAGTAAAAGCAAAAGTCATTCTTGTTATCTTCTTTTTTTTTTTTTAAAGTATGGCTCTTTCATATAACATCTTAATATGACTTTTAATGGTGACTGTAATTTTAAAGGCTTTTATAAAACTATTCTATTCACTTACTTATCGTACTTAAAATGTAAAAACCATTATTTAAACTATCACATTAAATTTGCTGCATTTAGAATACAGTTAATAATAGTCATCTTGAAATATAGCAATTTTTCATTTGTGATTCATTCCCCCCAAAATGAGGCGGGTTCCCAATTTTGGGCCAAGAAAAAAATGAGACAGTCTGTAAGGGGACAGCCAATATGTAAATAGCCCAACAATACAAAACCATGTGTGTGCTAGGGACAGATCTGAGGACAGAATATCTTGGGTGAAATTACAGGGGTCCTTTATCCAGGTATCCTGGGTCTGGAATTATTACCAACTTCTAAAGGATTGTAGATATTACCCAGTCCAATTTACTGAAGACAGACTGCCCAGCGACGTGTAAAAAGCACAGACTTGAAAGCAAGGCAGAAGTAGGTTCAAATCTTTGCCCCAGCTACCGTAGATGGTTTGGGATAATTAATCTCTCTGCATCTCAATTTCCTCATATGTAAAATCAATATAAAATAACGTCGCAAAAATTGTGCAAAGAGGATGTTTACAAAGTGCCCGTAGGAAAGATGTTTAGGATGTGGGGTGCAATATGTAGCAATCTACAACTAAAAAAAAAAAAAAAAAAAAGGAGCAGATAAGGACATACTGTGCTTCCCTAGGAAATGTTACTATAAAACAGAAGAAGGCTTTAGGTCAGAGGCAATATCCGGTGATTTAGACAGTGTTTTAACAAGCACTGGAGTCTATCACATCTACAAGAAAACAAAGTTTTAAAAATTATTTGAATTTTGTAATTTTTATAACTCTCAAACAGGGATGTATTTTTTTAAATGAATGAATGAATTCATGTTTTAATTAGAAAAAATATTGAGGAGAGCGTTTTAGTTTTTCAAATATGTGATGCAGATTAAATATGTAAGAGTTGAGTTTTTTCACATTATGTTTAAAATACACATTGTTCAATGACTGCTTTGTGCCTGAACAATTACTAAGTATGTAAAACTTCCTAGTTGGTGAACTGGATGGACCATTAAGATCCTGATCAACTGTGACCCAGTGGCTGATGATTCTCTTTCCATCACTAGCTGTGTTGATGCCCTGGCATGAGGGTGCAGGCGTTCTGAGACAGAGCAAGTCACTGGTTTACGGAAAATGTAGTCACTTTTTGTTTTTATAGACATTGCCAAACTTATTTTGAAAGCTTATAGTCTGTGAGCCAGAAGTCTTTCTTTAGTCCTTAAGAAGTAGTTTTTACAAAAAGTGGAAACATTACTCATAAGCAACTACAGAGAACTATAAAACACGCTTAGTGGAGATAAAAACATTAAACATTTACTCTATTTAGAAGTAAATGACTACGTGTTATGTACCTTCCTTATGGTTGACTTTTGTATTGAACAAATTCCAGATCTAACAGTTCTCTCAGAAAATAATCAACATTTCCAACCCCCATGTAAAAGTGTGCAGATAGAAACGTTTTAGCTTAATATACAAATGGAATAATGACAAACTTACTATTAACGAATCATGTGACTCTTACAACATTACTGGATTTTAAAAGAATGGGTTTAAAATAGCCTTCAAAGTGATATAAACTCTTTCCTACCAAAATGCTGACATATTAATTTCCAAGTTTTAAATTTACAAAATGCCAAGGATTGTCGGGATTTTTTACCTGGCTTCTGATTCCTATTCCAAGCCTGGTTATTTTCAAATTATCTAATGTTATGTAAATGGAATTATTTTTTTCAAGCCAAATACTGAATCTACATATGTTTTCATCTCAAATTTTATATGTTAATAATCAGGAGTGAGGAATCTGTGGCCTCAAGGCCACAGGGCCCTCCAGAGCCCCTCTACCGAATCCAAACTTCACAGAACAATCCCTTTATTAAAAGGATTTGTTCTATAAAATTGGGATTCAGTCAAAGGCCACACTCAAGGATCTAGAATTCATGTGTCTTTGATTCATGAGCTCTGAAAGACTACGCTATTGTTAATGGATTATTTTCTTGAATCTTTTACTGGCAATATTACAAGTGCTTGCCTTTATGTCTTATCTTTCCAAATAGACAAGTTCAGAGCTTTCAAAACAAGCCTATTTCTTTATTATATCAAAATGCAGCTGGCACTTTCCTTACGTTCAGATTCAACACTTTGGGGACCTAAATTAATGCACTGGGACCAGGGTAAGAGGATCTATCTACCAGAGAGACCAAGGGGAAACAAACCAGGCTCTAAAAAGTTTCTTCAGATAGGCTGGTAGAGAAACTGATCTAGAATTTTCTGAGTGACCTGGCAGAAGAACCTTCCAAACATTGCCTTGTGTTTATAACCTCACCAAGACAGAAATAATGGGGAGTATTTTGCATGCAGATATTTGCGTTATAATTCTGTAAATAAATATCAAGTCAGCAAAATACAAATTACTTGGTTGAAAAACAAATGATCTGTTGAGATTAGTTAAGGCTGCCAGAGATCCCCAGATACTGTCCTTAGGTGAGGTGGCAATCCTGTGACCTTCAGTGCAATGAAACTTCATGCTGAATCAGCCTGTGACACCCACAATTGCTAACTGGAGGGCAAGCACTTGTTTCCCCATCTTCTCAATAACTAGGAGACTATGAATGATATTTATTCACCTTACATACCACTGTTACTCAGAGCTTCTACTATAGATAAGGGCCAAAAACTTCATGAACTGGCCTGTTACCTTACATGGCTGATTAGAAAAGCAGTAACAAATAATTCCATCAGGCAGCTAATCGCTTTATAGCCCATACTGACTGCTGTTGGCAGAGATTTTTAGTTTGTTTTGTTCTGCACAACTGGACCTAGGGTCCTTTTTATGTGTCCGTTAGAAGATTGTTTCTACTGTTAGCTTTATAACCCAATCATTTCACATTTACAAAGTACCGGAGTATAACATGGTATATATTCTGACGGGTAAGATAATCCAACACGAATAATCATTTTAATATTCCTAGGAGAGGGTGACCTCTACTAACTCATTTTGTTTCCTGAAAAAGGAGATCGACGTTAAGTGGGTATGACAACTATTCACTGACAGTTAAACTATCTAAATCCAAGGCTACGTATTTCTCCTATTTTAACAGGTTTATAGTTTTTACTTTTCAAATATTTATAGTAAGAAACACTTCCCTCAACGTTTCTCAGCTGTGACTCTCATATTCACCCAAATGGCTTGAAAGTAATTCACTGATCGCCATGTCGAACTGGCACCTAAGAAGGGGCACCGTCCTCGCTTGCCTATGTTCTAAAGTATTTTAAATGGGGCATGCGTGCACACACACACTCCTTCACTCACACTGGGACTAATGAAAACTTGAATGAAAACGGACCAGCATAAACGGAGGAGAAAAGTTTTGGTCCACCAGGAGACCCTGAAAATCCTATCAAGGCTGAAAACACCCAAACATACGCGCACCTCCTCTTCAAATTCATTATTTTAAATTATCATTCATAAATCACCTCATTTCTCAACAAAGCAGTATTTTCGGATTTTAAAGAAAGCGCACATTTATCCTTCCCTCCTCCAACAAAAAAACAGTCCATGACACCAAAGACTCACACCTTCACTTGCCCGACAAAAAGGAGCTGCCCCAACAACTAGGCCATTGTTCTTGTCTAACTTCTAAGTGGCATGAAAACTACATTCCTGGCACTACATAATCTTCTTGCCCGACCCCCCAAGAACCTCTAAGTCAAATTCATTCACACCCAGAGGGCAGTACACTATTGTACACTTTCCACTTTCCAACCACCTAGGAACAATGGGTCGTAATTGCAACTGTCATGGGCAGTCACAAGGAAAAGTAACCCAGCAGTTTCTCCAGTTTACTGCCAAACCTGGGCGGAACACCTAATACCCATGTCCCCAACAGAAGAAAGGCCTACAGTTGCTTTTAAAACGCATCTGAAAACAGCTTTTTGAACAGAACCAGAGGACAATAACCAAACTTGTGCTCTGAATGTGAAGCTTAAAAAACTCAAAAGTAAAGACAGAAACTTCTCTTGTGATCTGAGGGTGGCTTCCTAAACCAACCCCCCAGGCAAGCCTGAAAGGACAGCTGAGCCTTCCTCTAAGCTTGTCATCAATGCTGTGGCTGCTTTTAAGTTCGACTTGAGAAGGAAAACAAGTGAGGGGAAAAGAAAAAAAAATGTTTGTCCTATAAAGAAATGAGATCCCAGGGCTTGGGAAAGGCAGTCAGTCTGTTCTGCTCTCCGTCATCACCTAGGTGAGTGGTGGAGAAAAAAGAACCTTGGAGAATATAGCCTCTGCCTCGTGTGCAAGTGGGTTAAAGTCCACTGAAATAATGGAAAGGCACTCCTGTCTCTGAAGAGGAAACTTCTCTGTTCTCTTTAAACTTTGTCTTTAAGCTCTTTAAAGCACATTGATTATTCCTCTGACTCATTTCATATAGCCTTAATACATGTAATTCCAAATTATCTGCTTGAAAAAGGAAACGTCCACTGAAACATTTTCTGGATGTTTCCAAGTACCCAGATGTTTATGTTATGTAGGCCAAACATTGGAGAAGACTGATACTTTGTTTTACTCCAGGATAAAATGATGGAATAGAGACTTAAGGAAGTCAATGGCCTCTCTCACTGGGAGACCATTTGCACAGACACAGATGTGCAAAAACGTTATTTATATACATATTTCTACACCCTATATGTAACATAATGTGGTGATATTTAAATACGTATCAGGCCCTACCAAAAATACGCACAGTAACATATAGCTAAATATTTTAATATTGGTGAGAAAGTATCTTAGGCTCATGCCTGTAATCCTTGCACACTGAGAGGCCGAGGCAGGAGGATTGCTTGAGCTCAGGAGTTTGTGAGAAGCCTGAGCAAGAGAGAGACCCTGTCTCTACTAAAAATAGAAAAATTAGTTGGGCATTGTGGCTGGGCACCTGTAGTCCATCTACTCAGGACACTGAAGCAGGAAGATGGCTTGAACTTAGGAGTATATAGAGTTTTCTGTCTAGATTTCTTGTCAAGTAGGCTGATGCCAAATTACTCTAGCCTGGGGCAACAGAGTGAGTCTATATCTCAAAAAAAAAAAATAAATAAATAAATAAAAATGAAAGATGACTAAGTATCTTGGATTTCTCAAAATTAATCTGACCTTAGAATTCAGAATCCTAAGTATCCTTTTAGCAATACATAGAAAACCGTAGATTGGCCATGTGTGGTGGCTCAGGCCCTTAATCTCAGTACCCTGGGGCCAGTAGATCCCTGGAGAATAGGCAGGGCAACCAGCCTGAGCAAGAGTGAGACCCTGTCTCTACTAAAAAAAGCCAGGTATTATGCTGGCCACCTATAGTCCCAGTTATTCCAGAGGCTGAAGCAAGGGTATCACATGAGCCCAAAAGTTTGAGGTTGCTGTGAGCTGTGATACCAGGACACTCTACCAAGGTGACACAGTGAAAAAGAAAAACCACAGCTGTCCACCATGTCTGAGACAATACATTTTCAATCTAAGGTATCAATTGCTTATCTATTTATATGAGGAAATTAAAATGTTCCCTCTTATTATTAGCAGAAGTTGTTATTCAGATTATGAATATTCAGTATCTACTCCACATAGAATTTCTCTTAGTTGGATGTAATTAACTAATTCAAACAAAGCGAAACCAGTGCCCTTAATAGTACAAAATTACCTTTTTTATGCCTTTCCCATTCATCATTTCTGGTTTTAAAAGCAAATTATATACTTGCATTGTGTACAATGTACGAAACCCCCTTATAAAGATGCAGTTTTTAACTTTGCTATAGGTTCCTTCCTACTTAAATAGTAAATTATTTAAATAAAAAAAAAAGATGAAAACCAAAGCCTGTTAAAGGCACAGTGGAGTTACTCTGCTAAAAACAACAGAGCATTTAGTTGGTAAGGCACAAAGAGAGAAAATAGGAACCCCGAAAATTTCCCTTTCAGAACAGAAAAGAATACCAAACAGAGAGAATGAAAAGCAGGATGGGTCGGGAGCAGAAGTACTTTATCACCATTAATATTCCTAAATAGCACCTGCATTTGGGTACATTTTAGATCAAAATAATTACAGACACATTACCTTTTATTTCACCAAAGTTTCCTGATCCCATTGCCAGAAGCTTGTCTTTCCAGTCCTTTGAGAGTAGCTTTTCAATACTGGGGGTTTCTAGGCAAAGGGGAAAAAAAAAATGTAAGCAAAGCAACATGACCACCTTTACAATGAAGCTCATTAAAAGTCTCTCCGTTAAAAATAAGGCCATCCCTATTCCAGCCCCAGCTCTTAATGGCTTTGTCAAAAAACTGATACCAGGGACAGAAAAAAAAAAAGAATGTGTTTTGTCACCTGCTGTTTCAAAATCATTAGCTTTTTCCTCTTGCAGAACAAAGCCATACTAATTCTTTATGACAATGGGTACATTTTATAGAGGTGAGGGGAAACTTGGCCTTTCCCCGGAAAGTTCCTTCAGAGATCAACTCACAATTAAGTCAGATTACTAAGAGAAAGGTCTATTTAGCATGCACACGGGGAGAACCACAGAGCTCAATAGCCCACTGGGATCCATGTATTTTTATACACACATTTTAGAGGTGTCGGGAGAAAATGAGGAACCCAGATAATTCTGTTTAGGGTGACAAATGGTGCTGGGGGAAACAAAGTGACTTATAAAGGGTCCTCTTTGCAAATTAATTTGACCTGAAGGACAGGTATTATACTGTATTTAGATGATTTGGGCCAGGTCTGGTTGTATTCTTAATTTTTTTTTTTTTCCTGTGTAGTATACTGAAGTAACAGAGAGAGAAAGGGAAGTCTGGCCCCTTTGATCTTTTGATCAGGTCAGCCTGGTTCACATGTATGGAGGGCAAGCCCCTTCTAATGCCTTTCTATCCAGAAGAACCTTAATTCAAAATATCAAGGAGTCATATTTGGGGGTCAAAGTCTCTGAGTTCCTTCAGTATAAACCTGCAGTTCATTGTTTTCGACCAATTCTTGCTATAATGGATGCTTGTCAATTTCAGGGTGTTAGTCTGCAGTCGAAAAATAATTATGTTGATAAAATGCAGAGTAAAAAGAAAGCAAAGAATTAGCTCTTAAATCTGCTACATGTAATTATATCCCTCTGTGTGTTTACAATTACATGCACTTTATAATATGTGTTTAACATTGTGTCGTGGTAAGCACACTGCGTGGCGAGACTTGCCAGTCTTGGGAACACTTTAAGAAAAGGAAAAGAGAAAAGTTGGTGTGAAAGAAGATTTCAAAAGATCCCAAAACCTACAGAAATGAGCGATGCTTATAACGGAACCTATCATTGGCTTATTTCATACTCCTTTAAAATGTCCTGTATCAGGACAGGGCACATACATTTTAGAGAACGAGGTTGTGTTTTTGTCTCGTACGTGTTTCTATATGTCACATGGTTGGTGACTTTTCATTTGTGTTGAATTGTAATGTATAAATAAATAGAAACACCACTAAAAACTGCCACACGTTACCCTCAGTTTTGAACAATATAATTGCGTATTCCTGTCAGCATTTAGATGGGTACACAATTACAGTAAGTTTCAATCCCCCGATAAGTACTGCTTTCAGTTAGAAATGGAATGTACTAACAGATACGTGTCCCAGGATGCTCCATCCAAGTAACAAAATCCACACCTATTATCTAGATCCAAGGCGTATGCTGTCATTCTGTGCAGGGGTCTTTATGTGTATTTATATTAGTTCAGGCATTTGTTTACCCCCTACCAGGTGCATAAACGGGAGTACATGTTAACTTACCAAAGGGGAATTCTCCCCATAGTGAAATACATCTTAGGGAGGTTTTTATTTTTTTTTTTTGCAGTTTTTGGCTAGGGCTGGGTTTGAACCCCCCACTTCCAGCATATGGGGCTGACGCCTTACTCCTTTGAGCCACAGGCGCCACCCCACCTTAGGGAGTCTTCATCATCATCTTTAGCTAACGCTACACAGCCATCCGCTATCAGAGTCACAAAGTCTCTGTAGAGTTTTCCACCAAGCAGAGGTGCAATTTCCTTGGAGACTTCTTTTTCAGAGGTCAAAAACTTGTGGACAATAAAATGGTGAAAAGCTCTAAATGATTACTCTTTCCCACAGTCTATCCAGACAGTGCAAATTCACAGGGTGGCCATAAACTTCCTGTACAATTCTAAATGGCACACTATGTTAAATTGCACGTGAACTTTATGTTCACCCCGTATAGAAGTTATTATATAATCCTTTACGATAACTTGTATATGCAAATTTACCTATGGAATGTGTGGAATGCAGTTTTTCCTTTTTAACAAAATACCGGTCTCTGGTGTTCACACTTAAGGAAAAAAAGATTTACTTTTGCTTTTTCTTAAAATATCCCTATTTCTATTACATATCATATTGTTTCCAAAATAGAAATGGCAATTCTACGGGCAGCAAAACACAGTAACTATCTTCATGCTGTAATCGATATCTCTGCTCATTGAGGCTTTAAAAGTAACTTTAAAATACTTCTGTAAAGATTTCTAACGTTTCTACCTTCCCCGTAAACACGATGTGAGTGAAATTATTTCTTCAACCTTATCAGAGTAGGTCAAACAAACACCACTGTTTCTTTTTTCCAGCACTCTACAAAAATTCTTGAGTAGCATGTAAACAGGGCGCAGCCAATATGGTATTTGCAATAGAGTACTGTCAGTCATTAAAAGCTAACAAACCTTTGCAAAGCAGGAATGCAGCAATAGCAATCCATTGTGCACTAACAATAGGCCCCTGAACCTCCAGGCACCAAAAGCAGACCATTTTACTTTTAAGGCTATTGTCTGCAAAGTTCACGACAAAGCTTTTCCCCTGCAGCTAGACAAAATATTCACTGTAGTGTGCTCATAAAGAAACAGAAGTCTTCTGTCTAAGTTTCAGAGTTAAAGAAACAGCAGCCAGATTTCTGAAACCTGCAGAACATTCCTGGCCTCTTTATTAACTAGCATAAAGATATAAAGCTTGGAGACAGAGCCAGTTTTATTAAGTACCTGACTTTTAGCATATACGATAGAAAAAAAAAATGAATGACTTCTTTAAGACTAAATTCTTTGGGAAAATGTAAAATCAGAAACATGTCTAACTCAGGCTTGTCACGGCTGGGGATGAATAAAGACACATTTTCAGATATGTATAAAAGATGTCTGAGATACATACTTTAAATTTAGATTCGAATACATGTACCGAGCAGCTATGCTATACGTTCTTACCTGTATTCTCTCATTTAATCACAGCAACCAAAGGAAGACTTGGATTATGTTATTACAAGTATGTTAACAAGAAAAAACAAAAAAACAAAACAAAAACAAAAGAAAAGCACAAAGGAAAAAAGATGCCACAAAACATAACCAGGAGAACTGAGGTCTTGAACTCAGTGATTTTTTTTTGCTACATTTCTTGATTCTCTTTATTGACAACAAAATGACCATGATAATTAGGGATTTCTTTTCTTTTTTTTTTTTAACTAGTGTTTTATGGGCTAAGCACTCAGCAGTGTCCCAGGTCCTTTACATGTGGTATCCCAAGATAATCTTCAATTAAATATTCAAGATAATCTTCTGAATTAAATATTCATATGCCAGTTTTACCATTTAAGAAGCCAAAGCTGGCCAGGCGTGGTGGCTCACACCTGTAATCTAGCACTCTGGGAGGCTGAGGTGGGTGGACTGCCTAAGCTTAGGAGTTTGAGACTAGTCTGAGCAAGAGTGAGACTCTGTCTCTAAAAAAAAAGCCAGAGACTCTGTCTCTAAAAAAAAGCCAGGCATTGGCGGCTGGCGCCTATAGTCCCAGCTACTTAGGAGGCTGAAGTAGGAGACTCACTTGAGCCCAAATGCTTGAGGTTGCTGCGATCTATGATGTTCACAGCACTCTACCGAGGAGGACAAAGTAAAACTCTCTCTTAAAAAAAAAAAAGAAACAAAACAGGGTGGCACCTGTGGCTCAAAGGAGTAGAGCGCCGGCCCCATACACTGGACGTGGTAGGTTCAAAACTGGCCCCAGCCAAAAGCCGCAAAAAAAAAAAAACCCAAAAAAACCAGCCAAAGCTTACAGAAATATCATGACTTGCCCAATATGTGCTAAATTTAGTGTACTGTGAACCCTCTCTTGATAAAGTTAAGAGCCACAAGGTGGCAACTGTGTAGTGGGGAAATTATTTATATTATATATATATATATATATAAATATATATTAATATATATAAAAAAAGCAGCTGTTATTCCCTATTTTGTTTTCCTATAATTGCGTACTACTCAGGAGTCATACAGCTGATGGTCTTAACTTTCTTTATTGCCCCCAGAGATAAAATCACCCTAGTGAAACCAAAGGCTAGTTTTTGTGATATCTTCCAGGCCTTGCATTCCAGTGGAAAGGCCGACCCACCCAGATTAGCAGCTCATACCAAGGAACTGACTCAACCAGTCTCGTCACCCTTACCCAGGAACTGACTCAGCAAAAGAAGACAATTTCTACAAGGCCATGATTCCACCCCAAATCCAGCCAGTTGGCAGATTGGTAAGGTACGTACCTGGTAAGGCTGCAACATTAAATACCAAAGTTTTTGTTCTTTCCAGCACATACACTGCTATGATTAGAATGGGCCTCCCCGACAGCAGGTATTGCCCATTTCACCTTCAATGCAACAGTGTCGGGAGGTGGGGCCTAACAGGAGATATATAGGTCAAGAGACTTTCACCCCCATGAATGGATTAAGGCTTATGATAAAAAGGCTTGAGACTGCCGGTTCCCTCTCGCCCATGCCCTTGACCTTCTGCCTTCCACCTTGGGAAGGTGTAGCAAGAAGGGCCTTCCTTGCCACATGCTGGTCCCTTAATACTGGACTATCGGGCCTCCCAAACTGTAAGAAAAAAAAATCATCTTCTTTATAAGTCTTCCAGTCTGTGATGGTCTGTCTAGCAAGACAAAATAGAGCAAGAAAACTGGTACTGAGGAGTGGGAAGGCTACAGTAACAAATGGCTGAAAATGTGGACGTGGCTTTGAAACCAGGTAATGGGTGGAGGCTGGAAGAATTTGGAGGAACAAGCTAGAAAAATCCTAGATTTCCTTGAAGAGAAAACATTAAGGAACTTCTGGTGAGGGCTAAGATGGAAATGAGAAGCAAGGTATTGAACAAGGAGTAAAGGCAATCCTGTAAACAGGGCGGGGGACTTGGCTGCATTATGTCTGTGCTCAAAGGCTTCATGGAAGGAGAACATGGAGGAAATTTGGGAGGAAAATATTAGAGGAGCTGGATGGCTCCCTTTAACTGCACAGAGTAAGATGTGAGCAGAGAGAAATCATCTGAAGACTGACTTTATTATTAAAAGGGAAACAGAATGGAAAGATTCAAAAAAATTGCAACCTGGCTATGTAAAGAGGATGATGAAGTGCAAGGGTGTGGCCAATGCAATGGTTTGCTAAAGAGATTAATATGGATATAAGAGAGCCAGGTGCTATGCATGAATCTTTGGAAGGCATTTCAGAGAACTCTGAGGCAGCCCCTATCATCACAGGCCCAGAGGAGGGATGTGAGGGCATGGTTTTCATAGATTTGTTCAAGGGATCTCATCATCTGACGCCCAGGGCCTGGGGACTGGGCTGCCTGCATTCCAGCACAGCGCTCCTCTGGTGCCCCAGCAGTGGCTCAGTCATGTTCAGGTGTAGTTCCACCCACTGCTCTGAAAGGTACAACCTATAAACCATGGCAGTGTCCACGTGGCGTTGACTGTAGATGTGTAGAAGTGTATTAGCATGGGGCCATGGCAACTGACCTCCACCTAAATTTCAAACCATGTAGTGAACAGCCTAGAGGCCCCTGCAGGGACCTGCTGCAGGGGCACCTCTACCACAGACAAAGCCCCACTAAGTGCAGTGCCTGGTGGAACTGTGAGGCTGCAAATGCTGTGGAGACCCCAGAACTGCAGAGCTGCCACCATGCAGCAGTAGCCTGGGAGAGCTGCAGGCACTAGACTCTGACTTGTGAGACCTGGGGCATGTTCTGTACTGGGAGAAACTAGGAGTGAGATGCAAGAAGCACTGGGGGCCCAGGTCCCACCCACTGCACTCAAGATTCCGAGAAGGTTATTCTCTAGCTTTAAGACTTATTCTCCAGCTGTAAGATGCAATGTTTATTTTCTGCTGGGTTTTGCACTTACTTGGCACCAGTTAAACCTTTCTTCTTCCCTATTGCTCCTCTTTGGAATGGGAATGTCCCTCCTATGCCTGACCCATCAATTTTATTTTTTAATTCGGTAACTTATTTTTATTTCACAGGCTCACAGCTGAAGAGAAATTTGCCTCAGTATGAATTATGCCTTGAGTCTCACCCATCACTGATCTAGATGAGACTCTGGACGCTGGATTTTGGAGTTGGTACTTAAACAACTTAAAATTGTTAAGGTTATTGGAATGGAGTGAATGTATTGTGCATGTAAGAAGAACATGAATTTAGGGAGCCTAGGGAAGAAGGCAATGGTCTGAATGGGTCTCCCCAAAATCAAGTGCTGGAAACATAGTCCCCAATGCAACAGTTCTGGGAGGTGGGGTTAATAGGAAGCATTTAGGGTCATAAGGACTCCACCCTTATGAATGGATTAATGCCAATAGTAAAAGGGTTATAAATTCAAGGCAGGTGTGGTGGCTCACTCCTGTAATCCTTCCTAGCAGTTGGGAGGCCAAAGAGGAAGGATTGCTTGAGGCCAGGTTTTTGAAACCAGCCTGAGCAAAATCAAGACTCCATGTCTACCAAAAAGAAAAATTAGTTGGGCATGGTGGCTCCTCCCTGTAATCTTGGCTAATTGGCAGGCTGAGGCAGGAAGATTGCTTAAGCCTAAGAATTTGGGATTGCAGTGAGCTATGATGATCCCACTACAGTCCAGGTGTCCTCAAACCATGGCCTGTGGGCCACATGCGGCCCACCTAGGACATTTATCTGGCCCGCTGGGTGTTTTTGCCACCACTGCCTGTCCCGCTTAGCAGCCGACTCATCCTGGGGCCCGCAGTCCGGCCCTCCAATGGTCTGAGGGACAGTGAACTGGCCCCCTGTTTAAAATGTTTGAGGACCCCTGCTACACTCTAGTCCGGGCAACACACAGAGACCGTGTCTCTCCCCCTGCCCTGAGGTTGTAAGTTCCATCTTTGGTACAGGCAATTTCTTGGACTTCTGTCTTCTACCATGGGAAAGGCAGCAAGAGGCCCTAACCAGAAGCGGGCACCTCAGTAGCATACTTCCAAGCCTCCAGAACTGTGGGGAATAAATCAGCTTTCTTGATAAATACCTAGTCTGGGATAACTCTCTTATATGAAGACAAAAAGGACTAAGACATGGTCCCTTTTACTTCCAGATAGGGGGAAAAAACTATTTTTGTTAACTCCACGGAAATAAAAACGTGAAAATGTAAATTTCTAGGGTAACATGTATGTAGAAACAGCAACTATGGAACTGAAGGGTAGAATTTTTCACAGTTCCCCTTATCCTTAAGTACAGTCCAGACTTTGCACCCCAGAATTCTACCTACGACCATATAGCAGAAGTATACAATAAAATGGCGTTATTTTCTGATGTCAGAGAAAAAATACTTGGCTGTTAAGTAAAACAACCTGGCTTCTTCCCAAGATGGTAACACTGGCTAGCTTTGGTGGAGGGGGTGAGCAGGGAATGGATCTTGGGTACATCACCTACTTCGTTTCTCCACTGGGATCTCTGTATAACAAAGACCTTCAAGTAAATCAACGTCACCTATTTTACCAACGCCTACCATTACAATTTGTTTCCACTGTAGTTCTTGAGGAAATGGTAAGAGATTATCCTACAATAATGAGCACCAGAAATGGACATGTAGCAGTCACTGAATTTCTCTGAAAATGATAAAAATTCTATCAAAAATTCATGATTATATATGTAAAGACCAAATGGCAGGAGCCCAACGTTTCACAATAGACCCGTGTGTTAACGTGTGAATATGAGGAAATTAAAATTTGACCCAACACTGTAAAGTGCTGCTTCACTGCTGATGGAGTAAAAGAGATAGTCCTTATCTATTAAACATGTAATTTTTAAAATAAGATGAAAAAGCACATAGAATTTTATTTTCTACTATGAATATAGTAGGTTGTACGCTTAGTTATTTGCAAATGCTCAAATTCTAGAGCTTCCATGTTAATTCTAGAGTTTCCCATCTTTTCATGTTAAGATGCGCCACATTTTTAATTTAAATAGATTTTAATTAAGATTCCTGAGATCGCCTGAGATTTCACTCTCCCAAAGCCTAGAGCATGAGTACCGTCAAAAGAAGGACTACTTTATAATCAAATAAAATATGAAAGTTAATACTAGTAATTTTTTACATAGCATTTCAGCTCACAGAGGGCTGCCAGGCATAAAAATCTTGTCAGCTCTGCATATACAGCGATTATATCCATTTTGCAGATGAGGAAACTAAGGCTCAGAAAAATTTTCTTTTGCTCAGCATCACCTAGTCTGGCGGGATACAAAACCAGGTTCCCTGAATTCAATGACCTACCTCTTTAGGGGAAAGCTAAATGCTTATGCTGTAAAAGAGAAAGTAAAATAAATGTTAAGAAATAAAATGCACAGAAGAAATGAAAGATACCCTTCACCCTTTGACAGATTACTGTTAAGATGAATCTAATTGAATCGTCATGGTGTCCTCCTGCCAACAGGACCCTTCTGATAGATCTGCTCGCTCTTCCCTCCTCACCCTTGCCTCCCTTGCTCACATATGCTTCTTCCCATCAATGCCCGGGGCAGTCCCCACCGCTGAACGGCCCCCCCAACTGTGCCAGCCATTGTCACAACAGCATCCTGCCTCTTTAGGGCCTGTTCGTTCCCTGCAACTCTCACTCCTTTTTTCCCTCCAGTGCCAAACACTCTTAAGACTGACTCCCTCATCTGGAACAATGAGACCTAGAGGCTCATGCCAACATATTGTAATTCTCCAACAAGCTGCCAGTGCCAAGAATTAAACCACATTCGCTCCAGCACAGTAGCTTTACACACAAGCTCAGGTTTTTGCTTTGTGTTTATGAAGGTTTTTTTTTTTTCTTTTTCTTTTCGTAATCTCTCTTCAGCTGCTGTGCCATCGCTCGTTGAAATATCGAACGAACAAAAAATAGGTACGTATAATATTCAACTTTTTAACAAAATCCCAGGAGTTGGGTCACACCAAATCTACGGCTGTTTACACTTTAATTTTATAGCTTAAACTAAGCTGTGGTATTTCTGACATGTGATAAGGCGCACATTTCGAAAGGGGAGCCGTCCATGAGAAGGAACAATCATATAGCTAGATTTCAAAATGTACCCATACCTCCTTTGAAGTAAAAAAGTAAAAGCCTAGGTAGATTCCATGTCACAGAATCAGAATTTTAGAGCTGGGAATGTCTCTATATATCATTGAGATGAGCATTTTATAAAAGTAATTTATTAAAGCACATTATCAGAAATAAATGGAACATAAAATATTTGACTACTTAAACAAAATAAGCATTCCATTGTCATGCAAATAAAATTAACACTAAACATATTTAGACTTCCTTTCAACAGCATGTAAATCTTTTTATGTACTCATAGATCGCCAAGTTTAAAGTGAATTGTGGATTATAAAGCGTTACTGAACTATCTGGCCGGGGAAACCCGTGTGGGGCGATGTCTGTGTATGGTTCTATACAATTTGGGGTACTAACTGTCTTAGACAAAACTCTTCATTTTACAGACTGAAAAATTATAAATTAGAAATGTTAAATAACTTGCCTAATATCAGAGCTCTAATTAAAGATAAAGCAGGACTTGAAGCCTAATTCCCAGTTCAGTGGTCTCATCAATATACCACACACACTACTACAAGTTCTTTTATTAAAGAGCCAAACTTTGGAAAAATTTTAGTCCTGTTTTATCCACTTCATCTAGTTTTAGTTAGTAATTATATGATAGATGGTTCTGGTGGCTAATCTCTGTTGAAATTAGGTACTATAATCCTAACAGTCGCTTTTAGAATTAGGTACTGTTAACGCAATATGCTACTCTTGGAAGCCTTCAGTTGATAGCCAGCCCCATGAAACTAAAGGATAAATGTCAGCCAGCATATTTAACAAAATATATTCTTCAAAAACCTCACTGCAGTTTAACACATTGCTACTGAATGCATACTCAATATATACAAAGTGAGTAAAAATTATTTGTGATGTGAGAATTGCTCTGAATCTGGAAATCATCTATCAGTAAAAGTTTAGTGCATGTTGATGGTGTCTACATATCTAGATAGCATTTTGGTCAAACACTAAACAACACAGTTTAAATAATAAAGATTTTATATGTCTGGAAAATTATTTGTACACTAAAGACCAGAAAGGCCTGTAACATCCCCTTAGCCAAGCACCACAGTGACTATGCCACTGGCAATACCAACTTCTTTTAGGAAATGTATCCAGGTACCATCATCACACCTGGCAATAGCCACTACACTCCAGCCCAGACAACACAGGGGCGACACCATCTCTAACAACAACAACAAGAACAACCACCAACCAACCTGCACCACACAGCACACAATAGGAACACATCTGAAATTCTACAGCACTCAGATTTTATTTTTATATGTAATTATATTGAAGTGAACTAAGTTGTGGAAATACTTTGCTTTTAGTATGGCCAGAATACTTGTTTGTTTCCACCTGAAAGTTACTAAGAGCTTGTTAAGCAGGGGGGAAAAATGTCTTTTCCTGACTCAAGTTTTGAAATCTTTTTTTTTTTCTTGTAGAGATAGCTTCTCACTTTATCGCCCTCAGTAGAGTGCTGTGGCGTCACAGCTGACAGCAACCTGCAACTCCTGGGCTTAGGTGATTCTCTTGCCTTGGCCTCCCAAGTAGCTGGGACTACAGGCACCTGCCACAATGCCTGGCTATTTTTTTATGGCAGTTCGGCCAGGGCTGGGTTTGATGCCACCACGCTCGGTATATGGGGCTGCCCCCTACTCACTGAGCCAATGGCGCCACCCAAGTTTTGAAATTTTTAATATGCAGTGTTTGGAATACACAATATCTAAATAATTAGTTCTAGGCTTACATTTTCTTGCTGCACCAGCTTAAACTATTAACATACCTGCTCAATTATACCCATTGTTACTGCATTTTCAGTGAGTATTTTTTATCACATGGTTAAATACACCATAATCAACATGGTATAACTGCTCCATGCCAATAATGCCGGGTTGACTCCTCATGAGATACCTCTATATGCTCTACACAAGAATCTCCATATGAAAGATAAATTTAAGTTGTGAATGACAGAATAAATGATCCTTTCATCCCCTCTATCACTTAAAAAGTAATTGCCTATTCTTGTATACACTACAACTCTTTTTTTGTTCTGGTTTCAAATCTTAGATCCCAGCAAGGATAACAGAAGTTATTTAAGGCATCGTTTCGACAAGTAATTGCAAAGAGTTATTCCTCATGCATAAAACTCCTTTATGTTTTACTACTAAATATATTTTAAAAATTAATGTCACACAACCTGACTCCTTACTAGTTTTGTGACCTTTGTTAAATAATTTTAACTCCCTACGCCTTATTTTACTCACCTGAAAGGAGAATAATAAGTGTACTTAGTTGATATCTGCTGTAGTAATTAAATTCCAATATGTACATAAAGCACGTGAAATAATGGCAGGCACAAAGTAACACCTACAAAGAGTGACTGACATTAAAACTACAACGTAATAAGCAACAACTCAAGAGAAGGACTTCCAAAATCAAAAAGAATACACACACATATGTTTCCCTTTGCCTGTCACTACCAAGAAATCCAAGGGTAGTAGTTCTACCTGTACCCATTTTCATCATGATGACCCACTATCCTGAGTTCCCTTGGTTATCTACCAGTCTGTCCCATGACGTCTTCAGGTGAATTGCATCAATAAAGAGGATACATAAAGGGATGTAGTATCCTGAAGGACAAAGGTTTCATTTCCATTAAATTCATGTATGAAAAGTCTCCAAATAGCACACACAGACAAAATTACTCAACTAGTCTTTGCTTGCTTTTCTTTTCTTCTTCTTCTACTTTTTTTTTTGACAGTTGTCTTTCTAACTTTCCAAAGGTTCTGTTAGGTTCTCAACAACATCTAAAGCTTTTAAGCCACTTGCTCGTGACAAGTGAAAGGGAAAAACAAATAGCTCTGTAGTGCTCTTTCCCCAGGGTCACTCAACCAACAGTAATAGTTATTATTTTTATATATTAGCACTGTAGCCTTGTTCTCTATCATGGCTAACTCACCCAACCTCCCTGACAGCAAAAGCATTTTAACTTTTAATAAAAATGGGTGAGTGAAGCACTCTTCGCTAAAGACTCTCTTAGTGAAGTGCACAGCTAATAAATATTACCTATTTGGATTCAAAGTGTGGGTGGGCAGATGTGAATCAACCTCTGGCCCTTGGTTACCATGAGAGTGGCAACAGTGGAGAGTAGGAGGGAGCCAAGGGGTTACTGGGGAAATAGGGGTAGAAACAAAAACAAAAACAAAAAAAAAAAAAGGAAATGCAACTTGATAGAAAGAAAATTGTGAGGAAAGATGTCTGTGATGTATCTATAATGGTCAATTAATAAAAGTTAAAACATTCTTACAGAAGGTGTTCTTGACTATTTGGATTGTTTCCTCCATCAAGTAACCAACTTACTTAGAGACCAATTGTAATAAATGCTATTGCCTACATTTTCCGCTTGAAACAGTATTTTCTATTTCAAGAAATTGAATTGTGTATATGAAGTGTGACAATTAAATTCATGCTATGTATCTCATTCCAAGTATCATTATGGTCACCTTCAAAGTACTCCCCTTGGGAAGCAATGCACTGATGCTAGCACCTGGTCCACCCTTCAAAGGCAACTCTTTTTTTGGAATTACCACCAGAGTTGTTGTCATATTACCTTTGATGTCCTGTATGTCATCAAAATGTCTTCCTTTTAAAACTCCATTTCCCTTTAGGTAAAGCAAAAAGTGCATATACAATTAGGTGTGTCTATCTGTACATCTGTACAGTACAGCTGATTGGGGGCCACATCAGATGCATAGGGAGGATGATCTGATACCGTTATTTGTTTAGTGCCCCCAAATTCCCTCACAAGCAGTACTGTATAAGCTGGTGCATTGAGGTGATGCAAGAGCCGTGAGTTGTGGGCCCATAATTTCCGTTAAGATTTTCCTGTTTCTCTATTGATGTTTATTTGGTCTGCTATGCTTCTCACAGTCAGCTGAACAATTTGATGAAGTTTTGCAATGTTTTTGTCAGTCTGCTTGTTACTGGCTACCCTGACCTTTCTTCATCAGTGCTACTTTTTCTCTCCTCAGAAAAATGCTTAATCCATTTATCCACTGTTTTCTTCATGGCATTATCCTTATCAGCTTGGACTAAGATGTCCCTGATGTCACTTCTACTCTTGTCCAAGTTAATAAGAATTTTAATGTTTATTCATTCTTCTGAATCAAGCTCCAACATTCTCATGACAACACCCCAAAACAATAATGAACACCACTCAGCAAGACACCACCACACATCCACATGAACACAGCTGTGAGACACTGAAATATCAAGGTTATGAAACCTCACTGAGTTGTTTGTACAGTGCTTCCAATGTAAGTGCATGGTGGCAAGTTTGTGAAGTTAATTGTCAGCTCACATATGTGAGGTAGAACAAAAGGAAAAAGCAGAAAAATTACACTGTATGTACTATAAATTAAAGCATGAAGTGTATGAGAATTAGGAATGCTCAAACTCTCAACTTCAAAAGACAAATTTATAAACAAACGAAGGAGAAGCTTAAGACAGCTTTCACATACCATAGTGTAGTAAAAATAAAAATGCATCATTCTAACAAAATTATATTTGCTTACTGATATATTTAAGAATTACCTAAATATGTATTGAAATTATAAGTAAAGCAATTATCCTACTATAAAGATGTGTTCACATAATCATTCATTTAATTGGTATCTCTGGACCATGATGAAAATAAAAATTATTGAACAAATTTGTAGAATTTCGTTATTATTGCTCAAAATTGTGAAAATGGTTGGGGGTAGAGAAGATAGAGGAGATAGAAAAAGTATAGGAAGAGAAAAACACTTAACATACATTACAATAAGAATACTAACACTTTAAAAATATTACAGAATGTTTTATCACTGGAAGTGAGAATTAAAGCACTTAGAGTCTGATGCTAAACCACTACACTTCCTGCATCTTCTCTATCACAACATATGTGAAAACAAATCATCATCTCGGCCTGCCAGATGCCCGAAAAGACATGAACAATGAAAATGGACATGATTCATATGCTAAATCAGCAACTGTAACATGCAGGTAGTTAAATAGTTAAGCTGAAAACTATATATAATTTAAATTATATTTTTATGTCTTAATACCCAATGTGAGATCTAAAATTTAGGAAAGAGATCCTCTGATTTAATTAAAATCATGTCTCAACATTTGCATACCTTCTCAACCAAAGAAGTCCATCTGCCTGAATAAGTTATTATACTTGGTTTCTCAGAACCTTTCATAAATCTTGTATGGTTCCATTTTTTAGAATAATTTTGGGTGAGAAAGGCCATTTAATGTTCACAGGCTTAGACCCGATCTCATCAACAGTGACACTTGGGGATATGTGTCAGCAATGATATGCTGTGACTACCAAGATTACAGAAGAGCAAAAAAAAAAGCAACCTGTAAGTGTCTTCTTTAAGAACTAGTGAACGAAGACACAAAAGAAGTAAATAAATAACAAGAAAGCAAAACACCAAACACCCCACGCTGCTCAGCTTTGGAGTGCAGGACATAACTCTCCAGAGGGACTCTCCCTAACAAATATTTTGACCTGGTTGTTTGTACCCTCACAGTAATCTGAAATAAAAAAAAAAAGAAAGAAAGAAAAGAAAAGAAAGCAAAACATCCAAAATTTTCAAAAGCTTAGGTAAACAGAAAACCAGTGGCTATAAAATTAGCCATGTACAGTCTATTAATATAATCATTTAATTTCTGAATTGAATGAACATACAAAACTAGTCTAATAGACTAATAATGGTCTAATATACTATTGGAGCTATCCTACTACTTAAAGATACATACTTCATTTATGGATACTACCATTCTCTTCAGGTTTCACAACAGACAGACACACGTGCACATGTGCACACACACACAGAGACATGGAAGATGGGGAGGCATCACGTCCTATCCACCTCTTCATTTATCTAACAGTCATTGGTAAAGTCCCGAATGTGGCGCTGCGACAGGCACAAGGACGTGACCTCATCATCTCCTAAGGAAGAGGAATAGATTGCACACAGACGTTAAAACCTTTGATTCATATTGCTATACTCTAAATTTCTCTCCCAGTGTTTTGCTTAAGGAAGCAAAATTAACGATAACAGTGCCTTACTTGAATTATTATATTAATGAGTAGAAAATAAATGTGCAGATAGATTATCTTTCCTAAATGCCAGTGTACTAGTGTGACCATAGAGTAAGAGTTCTCAGGGAATCTTCTCTTTATCAGACAAACTTGCCCTTAAAATTTTTACTAGGCAGTCATTTCCAAAACTAGGGACAAGGTCTCATCTGATCCATAATTAGGAAAATAATTAAATGACACTAGCAATTCTAAGCTAAATCGAAGGTAAGTATAGGATAGGAAAGTAGAATGGATTCATTCTTAATTCAACGAACAGTATGTACTACACACTTTTCCAGGCTTGGGGGATATTATCAAGAGCACAACAGAACTGAACTCTATCTACATAGAGGTGTGAATCACAGCGAAGCTTCTTTAAGATGCAAAATTTCCAGGTCACCAAGAGTCTAGTTCACTGAGTCTTATTTTGAGTTCCAGGAACCTGACCTTTTCTAAGACCTGAGGTAATTCTTTGATGAATAAACACTGATTCAGGTTATAAAAATATGGATAAATTATTCTATTAAATCTTAAAAAATCTGAACCAAAAACTTTCAAAAAATGACTAAGACTTAGAGGAATAAAATCTATTGAATTCTTCTTAGAAGGGCAAAAGAATTTTACGCACCACACTATCATCAGAGACATGCTTACACATTCTCAACTAAAAACATCCAAATATTTTCCAATATATTGCTATTTTATAGCTCTATGAAATGTAGTGTATCAAATACAAGAAGAAATCAAAAATGCAAGAATTAGCTACAAATTAGTCAGTACTATATACATTTCATCTATTAAATGGGGGGAAATTAAGAATATGATTTATGGATATATCATGATCAAAAATTTTGTTTAAAAACTTAAATAGACCAGGTGTGGTTTCTCCCACTGATAATCCCTGCACTTTGGGAGGGTAAGGCAGGAGGATTGCTTCAGGCCAGGAGTTCGAGACAAGCCTAGGCACCGGAGTGAGACCCTATGTCTACATAAGAAAAAAAAATCAGTCAGGTGCAGTGCCCCATGCCTATAATCTAGATACTCTGGAGATTGAGAAGGGAGGATAGCTTGAGCTCAGGAGTTCAGCGTTACAGTGGGTTATGGTTGCACCACTGCACTCCAGTCTGGGTAGCAGAGTAAG
Source organism: Otolemur garnettii (assembly GCF_000181295.1). Lineage (NCBI taxonomy): Eukaryota > Metazoa > Chordata > Mammalia > Primates > Galagidae > Otolemur > Otolemur garnettii. The sequence continues at coordinate 3,612,568 of NW_003852452.1, forward strand.
ACCTGGATTCTAAAATGACATGAAATGAAATGAAATGAAAACTCTAAAGAAGGGATCATGACTCATGTGATCATATATCAGAAACAGATTTATTCTCCAGAAATATTCTCCATAAACATAATGTACTAAACACATAATATAAGTGGTGGAAAAATGTTTATATAGGAGAAAAGAGGAACTCTTGAGATACTAGCCAAATAACAAGGGCTCATCTTTGAATCACCGGGAACTGAGCTTGTACAGATTCAGAGAAAAAATAATAGAATAATGTGATTAGTACTTTGATAAATCAAAGACGAATGAATGAGACGTCTTTTTTATTCAGAAGTGTCTCTGTGTAAACTTTTCCAGGGGATGGCAGGGGCAGGACCCCAAATGACTAATCCTGGACAGGGTGTTATAGTAGGAAAGAAACTATTCCATCTACATCGTGAATATAATTAACACAGATTTCTAAGACAGCAAGGTTTTGACTGATTCTTTATTCTAAAACATATCAGTCAGTAAGATGCATAGAATCAAGTTTCATATCTAGTAACTAGGAGGAAAACATGATACAGAAACATTCAAAAAGATTATTAACTATGGGGGTGGTGGGGGCAGAGTTCTGCTAAATATTCCTTCTTGGTCCTGTGGTTAGCTTTCCAGAAATAAACACCAAATAACTTCACTCTCAAGTACATAAAATAAATGATACAGACACAGATTTATTCATAGGTATTGCCTAAATCCTTCTCTGTTACATACAAATATGTGGTTAAATTGATCTATAATATTTATATATAATTGGAACCCAACCTCTCATCAGGAATGTATCTGAGGAGGCGAGGTTGGGAAGAGCTCCAAGGATGTTCACCGTACTATGACACGAATTCCATGCTTTCCTGATGATTCACTGATTTAAAAGGATGAAATTTAAAAAGGTTAAGAAAAGCTTATTTGAAACAGTCTAGGGGTTTGGGGGGAGCGCAATGAACTGTCAGCAGTTAAGAAGTAAGGCGAAGATCCGTATTCCATCTCCAAAGGACAGATGAATCCCGTAAAATGACAGACCACCCAATTTTCTGACCTGTGGGTCACATAGCAAGCTTTTACCAACTTGGGAATGGTCTTTTTAAAAACCATGAAGGTCTGTGCTCCACATGTCAGAAACCAAAGGTATTTATACCTCTGGGAGTTTTCTCTGAGGGATATGAAAACCCCAAAGGAACAGCTATTGCAGCTCTCACAAAAAGGAGCAGAGCAGAGCAAGTCTCAGCCCACAGCGTCTCCTTTACAGAACATTAGAGCTCTCACCAAAACCTAACACCAGGATGAACACGAAGACGCCCTTGACTAATTGGAAAAATTCTTGTAATTCTCGCAGGAAGAGGATTCAGATCATACACTGCTAATAATTAGGATAAATTAGAAACACATACTTGAATTGTTCTTATGAGTTCAAGTGTTCCCATAATAGGAGTTGAGATCTTCCCTTAGATTACAAGCATTCCAAATAAATAATTACAAGTGTACGAGGTGCTCATAATCTAATTTACGTAAGGCAAATAAATTTATTTTTTTTAACAAGGCAAACTTGTAAACCTAAGAAATATGCTAAAATAAACATGTAAGTCATTGCAATAAACGTGTAATCATCAAAATTGACCTTTATTACTTGATAGGGATCAACAATGAAACCTGTATTATCTACTTAAACGTGTATTAAAATATATATTTATGAGGTTAAAAATTTAAAAAAAAGTGTTCCATTTCTAAAAAAAGGAAAGAAAAACGTCATTGTTCCCTGGCAGCTATCAAAGAACAAAAGAAAAATTACATTGTATAATGAAGGGATTAAGTTCTTTACAAGAATATTTCCAAAATGTTCAATTACATTAAAGCAGATACATAATCTAACAGGTTTTCCTGTTAGATGCTAAGTGTTGATTTATTATTTTAGTCCATAATTCTAGATGTCAAAACTTGGGTTATTTATTTCTATATTCTTCTTAGCAAATTGTTCAGCTTATAGCTCAACACCCTCGGAAATTAGAAAGCAACAAAGCCAAGTCCCCCAAAACATGTGAGCAGTTCTGTGCCAAATGGAGCTGTTTAAAAACCAAAAACCAGCACCTTCAGAAAGATACTTGATGTGTGTTTAATTGAAACTCCCATTTTCATATGCATTTCAGCCTTTCTGTTGTTGTTGTGACACATAAAGTACCTAAAAAATAATGATCAGTGAGACTCCACAGCATGGAGGAGAAGAAAAAAAAAAAACAAGAGGGAAAAAAAGTTCATTCCACACTATTTGAATTCCATCTAGGTAGTTCTCTATGGGGCTACGACCAAATCCTTTAAGCACACCAGCCTCTTACCTACAGTAAATTAATGAGCCATCTCAAGCCTTCATTCTTCACCAGCAGCTCCAGGCTCTCCAGTTGGACACCTACAATTTGCTAAATTACAAACGGTGACCTAAGGGAGACATCTGTTTGTTATAAACAACACCGTATTATAAAATAAACCAGGAAAATATTCGAGAGATTAAGATGATAAGATATATGTTAAATTGTGTTCTCGGGGGTTAATAGGGGCCAGGCGACAACTCGGTGATCCTCTTTTTTTCTCTTTGCCCAGACGAGTTCCTATTTTCCCATCAGGAAGTGAAGGCCTCTGAAGATCAACATAATGAAATACGATACTCACCACCAATCCGATCCTAAGAGGGCTCTATTATGCCATGATACTCACTACTACCTCCACACAATACTTTTATTAAACCTAAATGCATTAAGCTTGATTATAATCAATTTTTTTATAATGCCACCTTCTTACTAACGCTCATAACCCTGGACTCCCAGGGATGTACTTCTAATGAGATGGCTGGGGGTATTTTCCATTAAAGGTCTCTGTTGGAGTTGCTATAGTATTTCTTCTCATATATTTCAAGTTAAATGCTCCATTTTTATGTTGGCTTCACAATAGTCAGTCCCTTCTCGATGATTCATTTTCTATTTAGAAACAATTTGCTTCTTTTTCCTTTGTCCGGTCATGGTTTCAGAACCACCTACTTCCTTTTCCCTTCTCCATCCCCGAAGCCCACCTCTGCCCTCTCCCCAGACCACCACCTTCTACCCTAAAATTGTTTTTAGTGACTTAGAGTCAAAAATATTTAGGAGCTCCCCCCCACCCATTACCCTGGGCCCTGGCAGGAGACTACTACTCAATTAACAAAAACAAAACCCTGAATTATCAAGGCTATAACTGAGCCAAAAAGTACTGTAGCCATTTATATTATATGACCTCAGCAGTCTCTTGATTGAATTGCAACCCTGCATTAAATCAAATGCTGTGTGTGATTTCATAAATGCTGGGTGTGTAAGGTAGACTCGGGGGGCGGGGGGATGAGGGTGTCAAAGAGATTATACAAAAGAAAAAATAAGAAAAAAAATCCTTGTTTCAGAAAGTACTGGTTTTTTTTTTTCCTTTTTTAATATGCTTTTTACTTTGTTTTGGAACTTATACACATTTTGTGAAATTCTCTAACTGGTATTCCGAGGCATGTTTAAACAACAGAAATAATGGAAGCGTAATTGATTGCAGCTGGGAACTGTCATCCTCTCAGTAAGCTGCACCTACCTGGCAAATACTACAAGCTTGTTAAAGATTCCTTTATGAATTGGGCACTGTAAGAGGACTGGGCATTCTTTATCCCACATATTCAAATCAAAATCTTTACTGATTTACTTCTCGAGTTTTACTAGACTAGAAACAGTAAGTGGTTAGTCTGCTGGCCTCTGTCCAGTTTGTTTGGGCAGAGAACCTGGGGTACTTGTTTTATAAAGTTAAATATATCACAGGTTTACAAACATGCTGTATCTTTCTGTCATAGTGGAGCTATACAGTAAAAGCGGTCCTGTCAGTACACGGACTCTCAGAGGCTAAAGGAAGAGAAGTACAAATATCTAACTTCAAAATCCATTTTTGTGAATCAAATTACTATGCATTTCTCTCTACGTATCATTTTCTAATCAGGGACGACCAAGGTTCACTTCTTATCTAGAAGCAGCTATTAGATCACTCTTTAAGTTGATTTAAGTCAAACTTTCCCCCAAAGGGGGCAAAATTTAAAAAAAGAAAAACTAATAACTCCATGTTAAATTACTAAGAGAAAAGCTACAGTCAGTCCCTTTTCCTATTTTCTTATATTTGTGTAGCTGTTAGACATTTTGCAAAGGAGGGGAGCACCAGCCAGCCTTTCACAACAAAAGGCCCACTGTCACCGAGCCAGTCCCAGACATGGTGGAAACCAGCCCACAGGAAAAGGCCTGGCTCCAATGTTAGGCCCTGGCCGAGTACAGTCACTATATTCACTCAAATTGGCAACAGGTCTCAGTGTTCCTGGCTTTGAGCTGTGAACAAGGGTCGGGATTGAATAACCAATTATACAACCGCTGACTGAGTTTATCCAAGGTTTGCAAACTGCTATAATAGCCCAGTATTCAACCAACTGTTTTATCCTTTTCCAGATATAGTGTCATATCTCCCCTTGTGCTCCATTTACATGTCACTTTATTACATACATCCATTAAAAAGGTTAATACAGTGTCACACTCAATGCCTAAATGTTGCCTTACAGGAGTCCTGCTTCCCTCGGGGCGTTTCATAGAGACACCTTTCTCTGTCTTTCACTTTCTCTCCGCAAGTGAAACCAAGTTTCTGTCAAGACGACAAAACAGTGCATGAAAGCAAAAGTAGCCGAATGTCAACAGTTTCAAAAATACTCCTTAGACAAACAGGCTGTGCTAACCCACCTTGGTATATAAAAAAATGTGAAAGTTCCGAAGTGTGGCAGTTCAGACTAGCACCCAAATTTGAGGCGCTCATGTACATCCAAGTGTGCGCTTTCCTCCTCTGCCAAAATGGACGTCGCTCTCCAAGTTCAAGGAGACCTAACATTGCTCCCAGCGTACTTGTACGCCTGCTTTCATACAAAGCGGTGAGGATGGAAAGCAAAAATAGAAATAGAATTTCAAGGACTTTTCCTACATATCCACGCACTCGAAATTCCTGTCTGAGGGCCTTCCTACTCAATAAAAAGAGTAAGGAAGTGGTAGATATATCACCTAGCTAAGGAGGAGTTGTTTTCTGATGTTTTTACCTTGGTTCCTTTATTTTGACTCCTATACTTGGCCTTAACAGGTGTTTTACACCTAACTTCATCTTCTCCACCGAGCCTAATTATCCTTAATATCAATAATGAAGATTCCTTCTAGGAATCGAAGTCATTTCCAAGGCATTCTATGACAAGCACAACCACATTTAATAGCGGAGCTGGCTAGAAAGGAGAATTGCCCACATTATACAAAATCGCTTATATCCTTCTGGAAATACTTGAAATACCTGTCGGTTGTTTGTTTATCTATAATTAAAGTAAGATAAAAAGTTCCCTCAAATCCACAAATAGGACATTTTCTTTGTGCTGAAAAAAATTTTAGGTTTCATTATTATTGGTACATAATAGTTGTCTATATTTTTAGTGTTTGTGTGATGTTTTGATATAGGCATACAGAGTGGATTAATCCAATCGGGGTAATGGGGACATCCATCACTTCAAGCATTTATCCTTTTTGTGTGTTTAGGAAAATTCTAATTCCACTCTTTTTTAAGTATACTATAACTTACTGTTGACTATAGTACAATGGAAACCTTTCATAGAATAACTACTACTGAGAGCTAAGTAGTGCTAACTTTTAAGTGCTTTGCATGTATTTCTTACGGAACCCTATTTGTAGTTGTTCAGAACACGAACTCTGTAACTAATTGTCCTCTTTCACTGACAAGCTTTGACATCTGTCAAAATTAGATAACCTCCTGTGCCTCAGTTTCCTTATCTGCAAAATTAGTATATATCAGAAGTTCCTGGGTTATGAACGACATAGGTTCTGTAGGTTTGTTTTTAAATTGAATTTGTATTAAGTTGGAAAAGGTACATTTACTTATTACCTATAAAACCTTCTGTCTGCGTGAGCCACATGGCAGTTGGACGTTTGTAACTTGGGACTTATGACAACCTCCGTTGGTAAGTGTGAGTTGTATGTAAGTCCGATGTTTATAACTCCTGTATTGCTTGTTCCTAATATTCCTTCCATATAGGGCTATTTAAGGTAGTACATGACTTTCTCTAAGTACAGTACCTCCAGGTAGTAATTTTAGGTGTTTGTTGCCATCAACGTCATTGCCATTCTTATCAGCATCACCATATTTGTAATTTATCAATCACGTAAAAAAATCTCAAGGAACTCGATGAGAAGCAGAGCTCATAACAACCTTTTCTTTTTCCAAGAAAATTGGTACCTACAAGAATTTTACAAGTTTGCATGGCCTTCTTAGTACCAGTCTTCATCTACTGAGCATTTGGTACATTTAGCTATTTGCAATGCCGAAGTAGCAGAACCACCATTCGAATAAAGAGGTGAAATCACAATCGCAATGCACACGTTTCACATAAATGCCACCACAGCCTTCTTTTAATTCATTGTTAATTCTGGCTAAAAGTATCGAGCATGATTAGTTTTGTTATTTCGTGTCTAAAAGAATAAACACTTCAAATTTCTTGACCTACACCCCTGACTAATCTGTTCACCAAATCCAGGGGTGGTATAGTTAGGAAAAATAAATTCTATTCTAAAAAACAAAATTGTAAATCGTAAATGTAATGACTGTGCAGCCCTCTCACTGTCTGCGGGGCTTTTATTGAGTTACAACTTCCTGCTAATCTCTTAAAAAGGAAAAAAACGAAAGTTGAGATTTTATACCCTGGCACGTTTTGGAGATACAAAGATGCCAGTCATGAAGGCCAGTGTGGAATCCGAAATGCAAGGGGACGCATTAAAATGTTAATGAACATCGTGTGGAATAAGGCTGACATGCACAGGTCGCTGAGTACACCAGTTTCCTTACTTTGTCAAAGGTGGCGCAGAACGGGGAGAGGAAAGTGTCACAGTCAGCCAGAACCAGGTCTGGATCACGGTTCTACTCCTTACTAACAGGTGGATGTGGACGTGGGCAAGGTTTTTTAACCAGGGTCTCAGTTTGCTCATTTTTAAAGTGAAATGATGATGCCAGTTGCCTGATAAGGAGGAGGAGGAGAGAAAGAGTGAAAGAGAAAGAGAGAGAGAAACAGAGACAAAGAAAGACTAAAATAGTGGCTGATGCACATCAAGTGCATAATAGAGGATAGGGGCTATCAACACCTTCATCATTTCAACGTACCCACGCTCCCTTTTGCTGCCATTATGAACATAACTATAAGGAGACCAATTATATTGTTAAGCAGTATTCTAGAACTAATGACTCAAATGGTTATTTGTGGGTTTCAATATATGTTTTCTAAAGCAAACTGATTCTTTGATCTGGGCCCTATCACTGGACAATGGCAGAGAAATCAACGATAAAAGGTCCAAAAAAAAAAGAAAAAAGAAAAAGGAAACCCTATTCTTTAATATATTTTGGCTATAATATTATGGCATTATCCAGAATATTTATATAATGCGTTGCACTCAAATTTTGGAATAATACGAAAGCCTGGCATTGAACAATAATATTTACATTTTTCTTCCTTTTCCCCTAAAATTCTAACTACAACAATGTCCTCAGGAGTCAAGACTAGAGTTGTTCTAAGTAAACAGGTAAAATCTAGTTATTTTCAGTAAATATATAAAATAGAAATAGTTGGTTCGATTATAAAGCCACAACAAATTGTTAATGCCTTGACTTTGGACACGATTATACTCTGACAGAATTGGCATAGCAAGGCAAGAGCAGAAAGGCAAATGTGAAATTCTTCGCATTCTATCACCCAAAGCCCTTCTGTATTGGGACGTCCTCTATTTTTATACTGAGTTTTATTCTTTCGGTCAGTTTCTCTGAAGAAAAAAAAAGTGATGGAGTATTATTCCTGCCAAATGGAGGAATAGGAAGAAAGTAATATTACATAATGAAAAAGCTTAGTTACTCAAAAGAGATTCTTTTCTGAGATACATCTTTAATCCGAATTCATAAATTTAGAGGAAGGTGTTTCCCAATGGTGCTTTTTTACAATATGCAAAATTCAACTACTTCATGCCTTTGTTTTTATGCAAAAAAGAATTTGCCCCAGAACAGACCCTGCATTTGCAATGGCTATGACATTCCTAGAATATTTAACAAATGATAAAAATTACAAGACCAAAGAGAACACTTTGTCACCACAGGTCACTTAAACAAACTTTAAATAGCAGAACTGCTACATATTTTAAGGCCATAGGCCTATTTCCCTATCTTGTATATAATCACCCTGAAATCATTAATACTTATTGGCTATTTACCATATAACATGCATGGTGCTGTAGTTTATGTAATTCTTTCATTTAACTATCAGAACAACAACAACAGATAGGGACTACTGTTATTATTTATTATTTTACAGAGGAAACTGAGGTTTGGAGAGTGTAAGTAACTTCTCAAGAACACACACACCGAGTGATTCATATCAGCATCTGTTGATTTTTGAGGACTGCTCTTTTAATCAGTCACCACACTGACTCACCAAGATCACTAATAAGAATGGGTGACAAATATCATAAAAAGAATTGAGCACACATACTGCAGTATGCCATTCTGCGGTCCCGTCAGTGATGATCTGACTTCTCCAAGAAATGCTAATTACTGGGGCTTGGAATGAAATCTAGATCTCTTACGGAGGCCTACAGGAATCTACAAGAGTTGGCCTCCACTTATTTCTCCAGGGTTATTTTATACTATTCATCCCAACAGGAAGTAGGCACTGTGGTCATCTTCACACTTTGCTCATTAGCTAAGTTCACCAGCACTTCTGAGTGTGTCCACTTTGTTACTCTGTTTAGGGTGCTCTTCTCCTAAAGCCTCCCATGGCAGACTCCTCTTATTCACATCTTAAGGCATATTTCACTTTTTCATACACCACAGAGAGCACTATAGCCCTACTAACACTTCTAGTCAATTGCTGTCAATTATAAGTTTTTATAATACTTATCACTAATAGAGAACATCTTATTTATTCATTAATTTAATTTCTTTTCCTCCTCTTAAATATAAGCTCAAGAAGAACTGGGAACTTAAGTGTCGTACTCACTATGTATTTCCATGTCCTAAAACTGAAGCCTGGCATAAGTCAAACACACAACAAATGTTTATTGAATGAATAAATGAATACATAAATATTCTGCTGAAGACCCTCTTCTTTAAGGCAATTGAAGGTTATGTTATGATTTGGAAGCATTCTTTGGATTATCCATAATTAGAGTATAAAAATATATATTTGCATTAGCAAGTTTCTTAATTATCTTCCATGGATGCTATACATCAAAAGAATTATACTGTGGATATAGGCAGGGGTGCTTTTGTTATATCTAATTAAATTTCTTAAGAGAGAAAGTAATCAGAACATTGTAAGTTATAAGGAACTGACAGCCATGGAATTTCCTTGACCTCTTCCAGGGATGGGGAACATGCAGCTCCAAGGGCATGTGTGGCCTTCTAGGTCCTTATGTGCAGACCTTTGGCTGAATTCAAATTTTACAGAACAAATCCTGAGAAAGATAAAGCATTTCTTGCCTCCTTTGCTGCTTAAAAAAGAACAATCTTGAAATTAGAAGGCCTCAAGTTCCCTACTCCATTGGGCTCATATTCTAATTTTGAATAAATTCAGGCAGGGTCTAGGTATACAAATTGTATGTCAGAGAGACAAAATTGATGATAATAAAATCTGCTTCTGTTCCCAAATTTCTGTACACACACACACACACACACAGCCCAACACATATAACTTCTTATTGTACACACATTTTCTTATATACACAAGTCTACTTTACAAAGATCTAGAAAACTCTGTGACTATTTGTACAAATTAATAAAAATGATTCCTTTCATTTCTTTCTGGTGGAGTCACATTCTACAAAGATTTAACTCATCTAAATTCAACTATAGTGGAACCTCAGAGTCGACCACCTCCCTATATTGTCTACCTCCTTACATCAACCTAATGTCCATAGACCAGACATGTACCACATGCACATGTCAGTCCAGTAGGCCTGTTTCCTTATGTTGACCATTTTATTACAGTCCCTTGAGGGGTCAACTTACAGATGTTCCATTATATATTCATTAGAAAAAAGCAACTAAAAGAAAAATTGAGTAAAAAAGTAACAATTGAGGTAGGCAGATGACTGTCTCATTGCTCTCAATATGGTGGCCCTGATTGAGCTGACACATGACATGTGAGATTTGAGACTGCTCTTCCCTTAGCTGGTCTCAGCACCTCTCACAGTTTGAGCATCTCACTGTGCCAAGACTGGGGATTGTGTTTACACAGACATATTTCTCATCCGATATAAAATGTCACAACCAGCTTCATCTGAGATCCCATTAAAGAACAGCAATGTGGTGAGATGCTTTGATGGACTGACCAGTTCCATGGCACGATGGTCTCTCTGGTGCCAAGCTCCCGAGGTATTTCCAAACACAATTCTGTCCTTTTCCCTGACTTTACAATCTATACCTAATTTAAATGTGAGTCATCTGTCTTTATTTCAAAGAAAATGATTAAAATACTGAATCATGCCTTGAATAGGCTCATCCAGACATGAATAAATTATTTTCTTACAGTTGTTACCACTTTCTAAAAACAAACAAACAAAAAAACCAACTACATAAAAGAGACAGATGTAGACAGGTCTACAGAGGAAAACTAGGTTAAGTGAACTATGTTTTAAAAGTTAAGAAGAACTTCCACGTGAATAAAGAGGTCGGCAGCATCACTCCCAGCAGAGCAATTCCATAATAGTACAGAAAAGGGACTAAGACAGAGCGGAACACGTTCAGAAAGCCACAGGAAGTTCTGTACGTGTAGGGGGTAAAGTGGGAAACAGAAGTAGAGAGAGTGAAAACTAGAGAGGTAGAGAAAACTCACACCCTGAAGGCTCCTGAGCAGCATAACAAGGAAACAGCAAGGCTTTGAATGAATTAAGCAGGGAGTTTATATTGGTAAGTTAGACTGGTAAGTTCTCTTCCTTTAGTAGGAAGTCGGGAATGCCGGACTGGATGGCATGGTCCAGTGCCCATGTCATCTTGTGTTGGGATTATTTTTACCCAGAACTGTAGATACATGGAGAGAGAGAGATAAAGAACACTGCCAAGTCTTCTTCATAAGAGTTGTGAGGTTGAAGGCCAAAGTCTTTAACTGTTTTATCAAATCAAGAAGGGCCAGAAGAAGGGATCTGAAAGGGGGGAACTGAGGGTAGAAACTAAAAAGATAAAAACATGGGAACAAAGCACCTTACATCAAAAGGGTCAGATGAGAGTACAATCTCAGTGAGTGGAGTACATAAAGTATTTTCCATTTTACTGGAAGGAGAAATAACTGCAGTAGACAAATTATTCCCAGGTTATGACCAATGTGCGTGGTTCTACTGGCTCCAATACAGGTAACTTTCAGAGTAAACCTTCTCTGTGGTCGATTGTAATGTTTAGTATTGTGTCCTCAAATACAAAAAATGGAAATGTTCATAAATAATCATTTAAATATACTCTCCCCTAATACAGGCTTGAACAGGTAGGACTTTGAGAAATGCTGAATTTTTCCTCTTGATACTTTAGCCACAGGAACAAGTTAAAAAGCAATCATTACAAAGAGGGAGGGATTACATTCATTACAGAATCATCTGGTTCTAATGAAATCACATGACTTCACTTCCTTTTAATGGACTCATTCAAACCTTTCTCAAATTTTTGAGAATTTCTACCTGGTCTATACTAACAAGCACATCCAAAATAACAAAATGAAATGATCAAGTAGCCAGCACATTCTAATGACTACTAATACATAAATTCAAAAATAACCAACGTGTTTAGTTTGACAGTTTTTCATTAAATCCATGGGCTAGTGTGGAGATGTCCATAGATGTGGTTTTCATATGCACACCTGTCACAGTCATATTCTCTTCTAAAACTGTTCTCGTCCATATGATAAAATTAAATTTTTCCTGGTTTGACCCAAAGGGCATCACCAGTAAGAAACACTGGTCTAAATTTAATTACATAAGACTGTATTATTTTATTTTTCAGGCAACTTCTTTTGATCTCAGACAGAGCATTGGGCAATTTCTCAAACGGTTTACCTGTTTTGTGCATCTGTAAATGTATATGTTTTATATAAACTTATATATGCACACAAATATTATGTGCATATAAAAATTATGTATATATGTGTGTGCAAATTAATAAACTCATAAAATAAGTTGTGTTTTCATCATAGATCGTACGTGTGTGTAGGTATGTGTATGAGAGATCGTCTGTGTGTTGAGCGTAAGAACAGGGTTCCAAGCCGACCATTAAAAGGTACTGCAAAGATGCAGACAATTTCCTGAAAATCGAAGTTTGTTTATAGCCTCTTGAGAAAAGTTTAAAGTTTTTATTGCTAACAAAGATTGAGATTGTCATAGGAGGATTATCTATAAAATTTGAATACTGGATATTTTATGTATGAAATACAAGTAAAATGTCTAATAAAATAGTCTTCAATCAAAAGCTGATTAATCCATCACTGCCTCGTTTTAGCAAAAATAGTATTCATTTTTCCCTCAATTCTGGAAGTTTTCTAGCCAGAGTACAGGACTACAGATGACACATCATTAAAAAGAAAAAAAGAAAACCAGTAAGCCGGAAAGGTGAGTTACATATTCAACACATTGTTAGGTATTTTATAGATTTTTTTTTTTTAAATTACAGAAGATTAGTTCCTACTTTCAAGGATCTTTCAATGGAGGCAGAAAAAAAATTTTTTTAAAGCTGATTTGCATGAAGCAGTGCTAACTGGGTGATACTGATTTTGAGTGTGATAGAAAAAAATAGAGAAGAAAGAAATATATCAAAGCTAAAATTAGTTAAAACCTCTTGAATGAGGCAGAGTTTATTTTAAATCAGTATAGGAGATTAGCACAAGAGCACAAAAGCAGGGGCTAGGAGCCGGCACACACAATAAGTGGAAAAGTTTGACTTGGCAATTCCAGTCGGTGCAGTCCTTGATGAATACGGAACAATTAATTGGAGCATCAGAGTTTGGAGGCCTTGGGAAGGAGCTGAGAGTTTATAGTTGATGAAGTGGACACTATATAAAGCCAAAGAAGAATTTTAAATAGGACTATAAAATACTAAGAGGGGTGTTTTAAAACCTGAGTCTGGCAGTGTAAGATAGGGTTTCTTGGTAGCAGAGTAGGAATCGTGGCAGGGAAATAAGTTAGAGGCTCTAATCTAGACCCAATGGAGGCCTATGGACCTCCTGTTGGCTGTACAGAAAGCGATGGAAATTTCTGCAGGAAAGAAAAAGATGAGGGAAGAATGACAGCATACTCCTCATGAACCAGAAGAGCTCCCTTTGGAAGACTGAAAACCCCTATTATTGCATCCACCGATGTGGGAAGTCACATTGCTCTTAGGATTCCTTTGCCTCATCCCAGACTGTTAAATGAAGACCGAGACAACAGCCCCCACATTTTAGAAAGAGGGCAAGGTACTGAAGGTGAGATTTCTTACCTAAGGAAGCACAGGGAGCGCAACTTTTCTCTACTTCCTTTCTTTCGCCCTTTCAATGGAAACCTCCTGCTGTTACCACGGAGGATTTTTTTCTTTGTTAAACTCTTAGATCTCTGCTCGGACCAACTAACCACCAGGCCCAAAGCTGCCTCCCTTCTAATCTATGTGTTATGACAGGGCTGACGGATGACTGTTCCTAACAGACAACTGCAAAAATACAGAAATAAAGGGAATGTGCATTCACACCAGCCTGATGGTAAGAACAACTGTGACCGGCCTTTTCTGAAATAAAAGGGAAAACAAGGCATGGTATAATTTTACTACCCACTAGCCTCCTGCACTTAAGTAATTCAAAAATTATTTTTAAACTCTCAGAAGAAAGGAAGGAAAATGGTTTCGGGGTGGGGGGGCTATTAAAACTAGAGAAAAAAACCAATTAGCCAAAGAAAATGGAATCCTTACAGTAAAACTTAAGACACATTTGAATGTGGCATATTCTCTCTGTCTAGGTGTGTGTATCTGTACGTGTGTTAGTTTTTTTGTCCCCTGTCTGTTCTGAAGAACACAATCAGTCTTTCTCTGGAAAGAACGTTTTTTCTTTATTCCTAAATCAACACAGGATCAAAGAGAATTTGGAAAAGTGAAGGGAAAGGCCCAGTCCAGAAATGACTTTTATTTAGGCTATGTTAAACTCAAATAGTGAGTCATGATCATTGTTAAACTAAAGGAAAATAATAACTCTCTGAGGTTATAAAAAGCTAATGGAAACTCAAGTTAAAAAGACTAGAATTTCTTGGTAAGACTGGGTATATATGGTTTTCTACAGAGTAGAAATTTCCATTACACTGGGCACATTTGAGCTTTGCAACAATGAGAGCTCCAGTGAAATACCAGCTTCATTCTAATATCCACAAGCATCTCATGAGGCATCCTGGTCTGCCTTCGGTTTCCAACCCTAGGAAAAGATTTAGAATGAACGATTCAAGTACAGAGAGAGGTAAAAGTACTTATGCTATATTGATATTTCTCTAACACTAGTTTAGAATCACACTCTTCTATCTAGGTAAACAAGTGGACTATGAGAATATGGGAGGTTCATTTTTCTTCTCCAAGAATTTGGCAGTAAAAATACAATTCTCTAATTGAGAGATAATAAATCTCAGTATCCAAAGACTGTAGACAAGAGTCAGAGATTTGTAGGAGCAGAATGGCTCTTCATGTCCTTAAGAATTGAAGGTGACCTTGTTTAGAAATGTTAACATATCTAAAAAGTCAGAGAGAAAGTTCTAGGCACCCAAGAATTTGCAAAGTGAGGGTCGGGACTGGATGAATAGTGGTAAGAGGCAGCAAAGCAGACTTGGTCGAAATGACCAAAGGCCCGTGTACAAATGGCAAAGCTGTCCCTTAACGTTGTTAGAGCCTTAACTTGGTACGTCATGTTTATATAACTCCCTTGTACTACTACCAACCTTGCCGTAACCTTTAGGATAATTATTTGGCTTTCCATATCAATATACCTACAGGAAGAGAAAATATTTTCCTTGCTCCAAGAACTTTCACTATTCTAAACTTTGGAATAATTGTTCTTTATTTTAAAAATGATACTTGTGTATTTTAGCTAAAGGAATTAGCCTCTGGAACTTAGAGGAAGCACAGACAGATGAATCTGCACCTTCTGTGCTGGTCAAATCAGATTCACAAGCCCATACGCTCTCTGATAACCAACTTAGTAAGTATTCTCAGGGAAGGCAATTTGAGAGCCTTTCCTCCAAAGAAAGTACACTGCCTTCCCTGACAGTTCTCAGTTCAAATGCTACTTCCTCGCACAGATTTTTTTTCCCTAACCATTATGTCTAAATTAACCCATCATACTCACTGTGTGTTATATTATACTGATTCATTTTCTTCACGTACCATCTGAAATCATCTTGCGCTACTTATTTGCTTATCATCGATCTCCATTCTCCAGAATGTAAGTTCTATGAGAGCAGAGACTGTCTATCTTGCTAGTCAATATTTCCCCAGTGCCTAGAACTATGAATGTAGTTTAATGTCAGATGGATGTAAGATACAAGTCTGGCTAGTGTTTATAAGAATCATAAGCAGTAGTACAGCAAGGAAAAATAGAACCTTAGTCATTGCACAATCTTGAAAGAAGGAAGAAGAAATAATCAAGTGATAATTTTGACCAGAACGAAATATGTTTGGTACTATAGTAAATTTTCCCAAACACTGAAGAATAAAGGTGATGTAGAGGCTCCATATATTGAGCCAAACCTGAATTTAATTTGAAAAATCACACGCCTGTTCACAAGCTTTTGCTTTTGTTTTTATTCTACCCAACAGAAAATAAGAAAATAAAAAGCAGAAAGGAAGGTGTTAATCCATATGAAAACCATTTAGAAATTTTCCTTTAATTTTTGGCTTTATTTCACAGTAAATTGATCCAAATTTTGTGAAAGACAGATCATATCCAGTAGGACTTCAATGGCTAACCACCTCATGACATTAACCTTCTCTTAACTTGACCTAATTTTCATAGACCAGACAGGCACCACCTGTAGGTTATCAGTACCGTAGGCCTAGTTCCTTACGTTGACTCCCTCCATATGCTGACCAGTTTGTTAGAGTCCCTGGGGTGGTCAGCTTAACAGAGGTTCTACTGTATTTTGATCATGTTTAGTTGACATGGAACTGACAGGCTCCAAGAGGCCACTGAAGTTCATTCCTCCAACATTCAACAAATACTTGCAGAAAATCTACCATGTAGCAGACACTGAACAATTATCTTGGAATTTAACCAGGGACAAATTGGGCATCCCTGCACGCCTCATAGTGTTTATAACCTACAGGATTGCTGTGAGAAAAAAACTAAATATCTGTAACCCAGTTCTCGTGCTCTACTTAACAAAACCCAATCAGAACATGATTGTTGAGCAATTGACATCTGAAATTTCCAAACAAATCTTTAAAAGAACAGTATATTATTGAGTATATTTACCTCAACATTATGATGGCAAGAAAGAGAAAAATGAGTAATAGAAAAAGCACAGACTTGAGGGTGAAAAGACTCGGTTTCTGAACTGGCTCTTCTATCAATCATTGGGTAGTACTGGGCAAATCATGAAATTATGTAGACTTTTCCTTGGCAAGATGACGGATTGGAGGACATAATCTCTAAAATTTCATCTAGACGCACGCATGGTCCTTGGATTTATTTTATTAACATATTGCATTTATATATAAACAGAAATAAAATGAAGACATATAAGAAAATAAGGTGCTGTGTGAGGACACAGTTTCTTCAAGGCTTTACCTATCATTCAGTTTTGAAAAATTATTGTAAGTAAATTTTATAAGAGGTGATTGTTTCTCATCATGAGAGCTTTTATTGAGAATTCAGACGTTTGGACAGGCATAGAATTCATGTTCAGCTATTTAAAATTAGTCTTTAGAAGCTGTAAATCAGAATCTCCTTAAATACCTAATTTTTCCATTTCCATCAGTTTGTTGTTACAGGATTCGTATAAATGCTGAGTTGGTGTCATTTGTGTTGAAACCAAACATTGATTTATTTGTGGAAAAAAAAATAACAAGTGGTTGAATATTGCAAAATTAAATAAAAACATTTTAGTGAAAACTCTAAATCCTTACAAATATTTAGTGAAATTTTGATATTTATTCTGAAAGGTTACTTTTTATCTAGTAGCCTGCTTTCCTAAGAAAGAACTACATGAACAAAATACAGAGTGAGCAGGTTTTTGTCTTGTTCTGTTTTGTTCTGATCAATTTCAAATGCACTCATTAGAAACCCATGAATAAATCAATTCTATGGATAACAATGTTAAATAACGCCATGCATTTTTGAAAAGTGTTCCTAAAACACTTAAGTGATTTATGGTTGGATACACCCACACATATACACACACAAACACATAAATGCTACTAAAATGACCAGGAATGTGTCTTGATGTAAAGAAAACATATGACTCCTTAAATTAGTTAAGTCCATTCAAATCTACTTCGTCTCCAAAAATTAAGCAATAATAGATGAATTATAGATTTCTTTTTCACGGTGTTGTTAAATTTAAAACATTTCTCCCATTTTTCTTGGCATTTTTCTTTCTTGTTTGGGCCAGAATTACAAACAGGAAAGCAGGACTGTGAAGAATTTTTAAATACTGGGTGAAACAAGTTATCTAAGCTTCTTAAAACTTAAAATAAGAACAGTTTTCCTAGTTATCAATTTACTGCTTTTAATTTTAAAAGGAACCATTAGAACATTCTTTTCCCATTGTCTACCCAATTCTTTTCCCAAGGATAATGAAATTTTAATTTGACAGGATACAGATATTAGTAGATCCTTGGTTTGCCCCATAATAGCTGGTGTTTGTATCACACCAGAAGATGACCTTGCACTTAGAAATAGTGAAAAATAAGGCTGGGTGCAGTGGCTCACACCTGTAATACTAGCACTCTGGGAAATGGAGGGAAGGATGGCTTGAGATCAGGAGTTCCAGATCAGCCTGAGCAAGAGTAAGAACTGGTCTCTACCAAAAAATAGAACAATTAGCTAGGTGTCATGGCGGCTAGCTGTAGTCCCAGCTACTCAGGAGTCTGAGGCAGGAGGATTGCTTGAACCTAATAGTTTGAGGTTGCTGTGAGCTCTTCAACCTATGATGACACCACTGCATGGTGCAGTCTACCCAGAGGAACAGAGTGAGACTCTGTCTCAAAAAAGGAAAAGGAAAAAAAAAAAAAAAAAAAGGAAAGAAAGAAGAGAAAAAGAAAGTGAAAAGTAGATTCTGTACACTTGGTAAAAGATTTTAGGCAGGAAGTTCAAAGTATTGTATATAGCTATTTAAATTATAAAAACTCCTTGTTTTAAACAGGTTTTTCTTTTCAAGAATGATAATTACTACCTAGACATTGATAGGTAACTGAGAAATTGTAAGAAACTTCTGGGAAAATACTGACATAAGTGAAGTAAGATCAGTTTTGGAAAGTACCATTTTAAGTTATTTCAATTCTATACATTTATAGAGTTTATACTTAATAAACCACTACTTCTCAGGTGGCAGAAACCTAGAAATAAACGTGCTTTTGTAGGAGGCCAGTGCTCCCATTGGACCAATCAGGAATTATTTTTTGGAAGAAATTTTAATAATTGGGTAGGTATGCAACCATACCATGGAAGTATGGCAAATCCATGAATAAAAGATATTTTAAAGATAAGTAACATTACCAAATTATTATTGCTATTTGCACCATTCTTCATTTGACTTGTCGTAAGTAACGACTAGCATCAATGGCTTAAGAGAAAAATTATAAAAGAAGAAGTTAAAATTATGCGCGTAATTTCTATTAACACGTTTTTTCCTTCTTCCTTAGGATGTCTCTTTTGATTTTAACAGTGAAATAAAAGTTCCACTGTGATCACAGTTTGCGAGCTACTAACATTACCCACATAGTTCCTGTAAGGCAGGACAAAAAAGGTCAGGGGGAACCACATTTTTGTATGGGTACTCTACCAAAGTTAAACAGTTTTAAGTAAATCACAGAACATTTCCTGGGTCTCAGATGCGAGTGGTGGGACAGACAGATGAGGCACCAGAAGCATATAATTTTTAGAGACCTTCAAATTCTAATTCTAAAAAATTAAAGACTCATTAAAAATTAACTATAGGTTTATCTCACTTTAAGGAATTGATTAAACAAGCATCTAGGGTATACGAAAGTAAATAGCATGAAACGGTACTTAAGAATTTGAATATACAGATCACGAAAAGGTCTGAAATGCTCAAGTACCAACATTCTCTGTGTTAGGAACAAGTTATTTCAAAAAATACCAAAGAATATTTAGCTCACTTTTTTCCATTATCAATTCTTTTGTGAAAACCTAAACAAGAACAAAATTCAAACCCTCTAATTTTATTCTCTAATAAAAGAGAATCGGGATCTGGCCATTATTTTAAGCTTAAAACAAGAGAGAATGCGTGTAGAAGGTATAGTTTAACTAATCCTAGCCACACAGGAGGAGGAAGCATTTAAGAACTTAAGTGTTCCATGACAGAATCAGTCATCTCATGAAGCCCTTCCATCTTGATTGAAGACTTGTTCAAGTAAAGACCAAATAAAGAACTAATTATGGGGGATCCTGTAAAGGGTCAACTTTCTTGTTTCCTCTAATTAACCCTCGCTCACTGTTGAGGAGTCAGCTTAAACACAGCATTGTCCAGATACAGTCTGTTTGAGGTCACAGCTTGATCTGGCTATGCCACTTTGATTTGGATGTCTGTACCTGGAGACTGTGCTCCAAATACGTTCAAACAACAATAACAATGTAACACATTTGACAATGTACTGCAGACCCAACGGTCAGTGCGTGTTTTTGAAAGCCCTATCCTTGGAGAAGGCAAGGTGGCACGGAGTAAGGACTGAGGCAGCCAAGCTGGCAGAGTGGCACTCGGGGGCTTCGGAAACCGGCTGGCAACCAGTAAGGGAAGCACTTTTAAAGTCACTAATGTGCACCTGCTGAATGTCAGCTTTGCCTTCCGGAAACATCTGTCAGAGGGTCCCATAATTTATAGATATTCCTTCTGTCTCCTAACTAAACAGAAAAGACTGTACCTCATTTTCCTTAGCTTTCTATAGCCCAAAGCTAGAACAGTGCCAGACACCAAGTAGCACACATGTATATATATTTTCATATATATATGTGAAATTTTATGTATCAATGTAAACCTCTTTGGCAATTTAAGATCACATAATTCTGTGTTACAGAATTTCAGCATTTACCTACTGAAAAACATCAAGGATGCAAAACAGTGACCATGTAAATTTACCCGGTATTGAGGTTAAAATACTTTTGACTTCTTTAGAAAGGAAAGAATTTTTACTAACAGTATAATTTGAATAGAGACCAACAAGACTCTCAAATTAAAATGTCATGCACAGTATTGTTCAATGTAGTTTTAAACATAACACACGTGAGAAACTCGAATTGCAAAATTATACAACATTGAGCTTTCATGTTAAGTCAGCAGAAGGGCACAGAGTAGACCCCCTATCTCCTCAATCCTAGCCCCAAGCATTCTATGCTTTATCATCCTGAAGGGCAGGTAGGAATTTCTCTTTTCCATATCACTGGTTAAAAGAAAAAGTTAGACATTTGCTATACTGTAACCTCTCTTTCCCACCTCATTGGTTAAAAGAGAATTGTACTGTTTTGCTTTGATCCAAAGTTTGCACATATGATGAGCACAGTCGTCTGAAATATATCAATAGCAACTTAATTATAATCATAATTATATTCCTTACACGGAACACCCATCACTAACATGGAGATTTTCAGTCATTAGTAAGAGAATATAGAATTGTGTGATATATAGCTGCTTAAGAAATAAAACATCATGCCTGCTGTCTTCTAATCAATCAAAGATATTTCAGCTTAATATGGCTGTATTACAAAAGCTAGACTCATTAATGATGTTACTTGTAAAATGAAATAAGAGTTAGAAATTCACGACATTGTAGTTTAAGGCGCCAACGATCATTTCCCTTACAGATCAACACTAGCAGGGAAAACAGAGACAGGAAGGAGAAAGTGCCCTTGATTGGACCTGAGATGCAGAAGGTCAAGTTAAAGAGTTAGAAAGAAAGGAAGACTTGTCTTATGAGACTATACTGAGGTAACTCCTCCTCTATCCATTGAATGTTGCAATTCCTACAGCTATGATACTAATTGTAGCAAAAAAAAAAAAAAATACCCACAAAAGTCTTTGAAACACTTGAAATATTCATTCCTGTTTTTAGGCCTTCTCATTATTAAAAAAAATAATAATAAAGAATTATAGTTACCAAAAGACATACTGCAACAATAAAAATAAATTTCAAAATGCAGAAAAAGGAAAATAAAGATTAGAAAATAAAATGAGCTGAGTATCAGTCACAGAATAGCATTTGGGACCTAAAGTTTGGTACAAGGGCTACAGCATCGTACTGTCTGATCTATAAGAAAAGCGGTTTACAATTTTATGATGTCCACCAGATAAAAAGAAATCAGTTGCCTAAGTATTAAAAAGCTTTTCCTGATAGGCAAACCTGAGTAAAAATTTTCCTGTGGTTCCTCATTAATTGAACACTTAATTAGATTTAGTGAACTCTATGCCTATAATAGCACGAACACGTCTTTCTAAACTCTTCAATCCAGACTAATGACATAAAGCCCAAGCACGGTCCAGCAAAAGCAATTGTGTGATGGCCTAAGAGTGGGATGTGATGAATCTCTGCTCATCTAGGGATAAAATACCTGCTTTAGGTATACGTAGACCTGGGATAATCAAATATTAATATTCTACTCTGTGAGTGAGGCTTTGACAATAATAGCAGAGAGTTCAGATTTTATACTATTTGACAAGAATGCAGAAAGCAGCGATTACCTATGCTGATTAAATTGATAGGGCAAATAATTTTATATTATTAATCAACATTTCAATAAATACTAATTGAGTACATACTGTGTGGCAGGTACCATCACTAGAAATGGAGAATAATATTGAGTTAAAAAAACAGATTAAATACTAATAAATTATATTATTCTGTTTTTATTGTGGCTAAACCCAGACAAGGTAAAAACTACTCCTAATGTCTGCCAATGCATTTTTCTTCAGATAGCAGAACTGCCACTCTGAAGTAAAAATTTCTTCAAACTTAAGTAGAACTCATCAATCTCCATGACTGGTATAAGAAATAGGTCCAGGAAATCTAGTTTTGATACACGGCGTAACACACACAAAAGGAGGGACAGGGTGGTGCCTGTGGCTCAAAGGAGTAAGGCGCTGGCCCCATATGCTGGAGGTGGTGGGTTCAAACCCAGGCCTGGCCAAAAACTGCGGAGAAAAAAAAAAAAAAAAAGGAAAAAGAGGAACAGAAAAGAGAAAGAGAAAAAAACTGAATGAACAAACGACTATATCCTAATGTAATCCAGGATTAGCCATCCTCCCATTTTAATTAAAAAAAAAAAAAACACACATTAAATTGTGTTAACATTTTCAAAAGCCATCTTCCCATGTGCTTAACATCTATATTCTTCAATTCTAACAGTAATAATATTTAATTTCCAACAATAATCAAAGGACATGTGTTTTCTCCCATTTCTTAGTTGTACTAACCTTTTAAGCGATAGAATGAAAAACATCCTTTTTCATAAATGTGATCGGAGAGAGAGGGTGTTTTACTCTGTCTGGCCTGAGCCTATTCTTAAAGAAATACACACTATTTCTCTTTAGATTATTCTTTAAGTTAAAGCATTCTATGTCTAGGGAAAAAGTCTCATAGGTTAAATACCTGCGTGAGCCAGAGAGATCTGAATTGTTCCTTGGCCACATGCTACAGATTATAAGAAGCTAAGAATATGTGAATGAACCCGTACAAATACACATGTCTCACTACCCCTGGGAAAGCTTTCAAAGTAAGTATACGAGTAATATTCTTGCTTTTCCTATTGTTTGTTATGGGGGGGTGGGGGGAATAGCCTGTCTGTTCAAACAACCTTCTTAAGTGGCAGCTTCATTATAGATTTTTGCTAGAGCTTTCAGAATTCAACTACAGGCAAGGTTTATATTTGTGGTACGGACAACATAGTTTTAGCCTCTCCTGCTTAGCCTATTTCAATAACTGACTTATGCACTAAGACAGACTCAGGTTTTAAATGATCAAGTTAGAATCAATTACCTTCAGAGCAATAGAGAGATAAATATTAGCCAAGATCTCTAAAGGCCAATTTCCTATTGTATTACTATAACCAAAGTTACCATGAAGTTCTCGGGATAATTTATCTGTCAAGTAAACAAACTTTCAAAAAAATCTAGGAAAGATAAATCGTAGTTACAAATATGCCAACTTCAATTTCAAGGTACGCAAGGAGATCACAGAGAAAGGTGATAGAACTCAAAATTGCTTTTACTGTTATTTGAATGTTACTAAGAAAATCAAATCTTGATCTGGGTATTACCAGATATATGTGAGGAAGAAAACAAGAAAAATAACTATATACATAGAAACATTGATGCATTTCATATTTTTGAAAAAAACAACAAATCTGCGCTTCAGGAAAATAAAACACTTCATCTTTTTCAAGTTCAACCCCACAAGTCATTGTTATAACAGTAACTTATTTATATGGTATATGCAATTTATAGGGTAACTATCATAAGATGCTCTCTATCAGTATCATTAAAAGAATTAACTGTAAAGCAAATCAACAACAAATTCTTAATTTGTGCCTTTCAGAGCATCAAATACCAAAAATATATTCATATATTTATTATACAATGTAGTTACCTAACAATTTGGGCTCAATACGATAATCCCTGATAATAGCTATAAAATTAAAAAACGAATGGATGAAATAGAACATTTGCTTTTATTTTCTCAGTTTATGCATTCTACTTAATTGCCAGAAGACATTATTATTTCTCTTCATTTAAATAATTTTCTGTGCTTATGTGAATTTTATTATTTTGTAATTATATCTTAAGTGCTATGATTTGCAAAATATACATAAGCATGTATTAAATATGGATAAAGTTTTAAAGAAAGGCTTGTTTCAGAAAAATAAAAATTCTATTAAGAACGGGATGCCATACATTCAATACATAATTCAATAATGATTTTATGAGATTACACTCCTGGTTCTCGTATTTCTGTTACAATTTCACAGGCTGTTCTTACAGGGTCTACCCTCCCCATCGCCCCTTACAACACCCTCTCTCTCTCCTATCTCTCTCTCACTCACACACACACACTCTTGCATAAGCACACAAACAGGGAAGTTCTGTGAATAATAATTTTCTTCTCTTTATTATCAGCACATTTTCTGCTAACGTTGTTAACTATTCCCATTATCGCTTCTGTGTAAATTAATCCTGAATCTTACTAATTCTGACATCCAGACAAATGTTTTCAACTCCCTCCTAAATATCTGTGTTTTAGTCATAAGTAAACATATCCAAATCGGACCCTGTCTTACGAAAAATTTATGTCTAGTTATTGAGTATGTACTAAAGGACAAGGATAATAGGGTTTCTGTATGACTGCAGTCTCATTTAATCCTTAGACCTGCTCTATCAGGTGGGTAACTAATATCCCTTTAAAACTGAAGAAAGAGAATGGCACCCATAGTACAGGGGTTACAGCTCCAGCCACATACACCGAGGATGGCAGGTTTAAACCTGGCGGCCCTGGCCAGCTGAACAACAATGACAACTGTAACAAAAAATAGCCGGGTATGGTGGCCGGCACCTGTAGTCCCAGCTACTTGGGAGGCTGAGGCAAGAGGATCCCTTAAGCCCAAGAGTTTGAGGTTGCTGTGAGCTGTGATGCCATAGCACTCTATGGAGGGTGACATAGTGAGACTCTGTCTTAAAAAAACAAACTAACAACAACAACAAAAAAAAAATTGCCTACTATCTTCTTATAGCAAGTAATTGGCAAAATTTACTTTTGGACTTGGCAAAATCCTGTTCCTTCAATTCTTCCCGTGACCCCCTATCCTCCCTATCCTAAGAAACCATGTTACCAGTTGATCAATTGCTGAGGATGAAAATTTCAGAGCAAACTTCTTTTTTCCAACCCATCTGTCAGTAATCAAGACTTACTCATTACCCAAAGGTGGCTTTTCTTAAGACAAAGTGGCTATTATCAAAGGTGTATAAGGCCTCACAACTCATATTACACAATAAAAAACACTCACCAGGGTCCTAGACGTGACTATGGAATAATAAATTCTGTGGTCCAGTTCCATTCAAACAGATATGGTTTTTCTTAATTATTCCAATATGATTAAATCTCTAGGAGTTTTTTTGTTTTTGTTTTTCTTTTCTTTGTTCCCTCCTCTCTCCTCCCCTTTCCTTTCTTTTTATTTTTATTATTTTTTTAAGAGTCATAGTCTCACTTTGCCACCCAGGTGGAGTACAGGGCAAAATCAGAGCTCACTGCAGCCTCAAAGGCCTGGGCTCAAGCAACTCTCCTGCCTCAATCTCTTGAGTAGTTATGACTACAGGAGGGCATTAACACAACCCAACTATTTTTTCTTACTTTTCATAGAGACAGTGTCTTACTATGTTGCCCAGGCTGGTCTGGACTGGCCTCAAGTGATTCTTCCACCTTATTTTTTCAAAGTGCTGGGGCTACAGGTATGAGCCACTGCACTTGGCCTTTTTGGGCTTTTTTAAGAGTTCTTTATGATGCTGCCCAGGCTGAAGTGCAGTGATTATTCACACCTGCTATCATAGCACCCAGCAGCATTGAACCCCTGGGCTCAAGTGATCCTCTTGACTTCTCACCGTGCATAGCTCCAGTTATTTTTATTGGAGAGAGACACTGTGTTTCAGAGCATTTCATCTGCAGTGTTTAATGAGCTGGACAGTGAAGCTATTTGGAGCTCATAAAGATCACACAATGCACTACGGAAATTTGTTGCAAGTTAGTTCCTTATTCACAACCTGTGCTCTTGTGAATGCCTATCAAATACTGAAGTTTGGAACAATTAGCCTACAAAGTCAGCCAATAAAAAAAAAAAAAAAAAGAAAACAAGCAAACCTCTCAGGTGATCAGATCTTATGAAGTTTGGTCACCCACTTGATGTATTTATAAGACGACAGGGAATTCTGTAACTAACTTCTAAATGACGGCTGCTATAGCTCTTTGCACGTAGCATATGTTGCCTGAAATGCTGACGCACTCACAGCTCGACAGACAGCAAAATAAAATACTTGTTTCAAATATGTCTCTGCACAAAGAGAGCTCTAGAAAAACTCAGTAGAGGGTTTAAGGTAAAATCATCACATAATCTGTTTCTTAAATGTGTTCCGTGATCAGAAAAGATTTTAAAATGATATTTATGAGTTCAAATTTTTAGATGTGAAAATTATATGGTAGAAAGTTCTTTGCATTAGTCCAAGGCACAGATAACTAGAGAAAAAGTTCAAGGCAACATGAAAGATCAGAAGGAAGGTTTACAGTGGTCAATGTGAAGAAGAGACTGAGGCTGTCCACAGCAAAAGTGATGTGAGGCCGGATGAAAACAGGCCCCGCAGAAGAGAGAAAGAATGGATACGGGAACCCACAGTCCACAAGAACGACTCTGAGCCATTTTTTTATGCACGGGTATACACATAAATAAGGGGATAAAAAGTGGGGGCAAAGCACTGTAGTCAGAGGGCAATTTCAGAGGTTGCCAAAGAACTCCTTGGAAAACACCTGTAATTGTCTATATGTTCCTATTAAGACCGCTCAGACTCCATCATCTCATTGTGGTGTCTGTCTCTCCAGCTGAGAAGGCATCCTCTTCCTTTCTTTTGCTTTTGCAAAATGTTTTGCTATCCTGGATAAAGAGAGAAATCATCAGCCATTTGCAGGTAACTCACATCTTCCCTTTGTCCTCTGTCACTGAGTGATTTTCAAGGGATAACTGGCTGTTGTTATAGTGCAGAAAAACCACTGAAACCTTCATCAAACTTACTGCCACTCAGACAGGATAGTCCAGGCAAACATTTGAAAGACAAAACCAGGAAAAAGCCTGAAACTTCCCTAGTACGAACTTTTCACTTAACAGATCTGAGAATTTTCTCGAAAATTACAGTCATCTTCCCCTAACTATAAATTTCCCTCATGTGAAAGTAAGTACATAGGCATTTGTATATTTTTTAACGCAGCAAGAATTCTTGACAAAATAGATGGGAATCACGAGTAACTCAAAGTTTTAAAGTTAAAAAAAAAATGAGTAGTTAGCGTGCAAACCATTTATTCAACGGGCATTTATTAAGTGCCTGCTCTGTACCAGGTACTCTGCGAGGCCCTTGGGATGAGGGGCAGATACTAAAATCAGCACATTAGCCAAATGCTATTAAGAAAACAATCTTTGAAAATCACTTTATTTGTGGTACCCAGCCCTCAACAGTGACCTTTAAGCACATGGACATTTAAGAAGAACTAAACTAGATGAAAGGAAAAACAAACAGAATGCCTGCCTACACCTTAAAATCACTCTGCATCTAGAAAAGCCATCAAACCCCTACTCTGAGAATGGACTGTGGGTGGCGAGTTCTAAAAGGTGTCTCGACCAAAGGTATTTAGTTTTGACCAAAGTACATTCCTTAAACATTAATTTTTAATTCAACCTGTTAGTATGTTGTTTATCATATTGCATCCTCATGTATCAGTGAAATATGTTTGCAATTTCCCCCATTACATTAATACATTTTCTCCAGTTTTAATCAGGTGTGTCCAGATTAAGTAGAATGATTTGGAAGTATTTCTTTTTCTATTGCCTGTAAGATTTGGCATGATCTGTTTTTTTGAAATTATCTTTTACTTTCATTTATAAATATTAGTTCTCTATTTTTTTTTTGAGACTTTGGAAAAAACAAAATAAGAAGAAGCTAACTGATCAAAGTATTCTAGAATAGACGTGCTTCTATCTGACAATGGGAATGTTACTCCCTTTGCGTTATTACTATTACTACTGCTCAATATTTCGTAGCAGCAATAGTCTTGATTTCTTTTCTGAATGTATTCATCTTCATTTGTTCCTTATGAGGTTTTTGTTCTCAGTCTTTAGGTTAAATATTGTTATTATCATGAAATTTAGCCTCTTTAATTCCATGAAGGCAAAAGAGGAAACCTAATATACACATGGATAAGAACAATCAATTAAAAAAAAGAAAAAGAAAAAAATGGTGCCTTTCCGCAGCATTTGCCCACTCATTTGATGAACAACTCGGGGAAGCAAGATAAGGTTATGTAAGGACTAAACAAAATAATAGGAAAGCTTCAGGAAATAAGGTTCTGAACTTAATATATATATATTAAATGTGCCTATGTCACAACCGTGTGATATAACAACATAACCCTGGTCTCCGTCTTTCAAGCAAGGAGTCCCTCACTCGAGGTCCTGCACTTGTCAACCCTACTATTGGAAGATGCTGAAATTGAGTTCCTCCAAAAAGTGTGACCTAGGAACCAGCGTTTTAAACCAACCTTCCCAAGAGACAGATGCTTCTCTAGGTCTCTTATTGTCACAGGGCGTGAGGGTGGCTCCTTTGTTCCGTTACAGATAAACCCACAAAGATGCACACTCTTTCTGCATAAGCCATTACTCCAATATTTAATGTAAAGTGAATTAAGCATTTCCCTGAAACTACAGGGGAAGAAGATTTGGAAAGTTTTATCTAGAAACAAATAATCCTCTATTTGAATCTACTCTAAAATGATATGAAAGACATTATTGATTTTTCTCTTTAAGTGGCATGTTGGTCTTGCTGGTTTATTTTAGTGAAAAGAAAAATAGCTATTTATACTCATATTTACCTAATCATTGTTTACTGAAATATATATTTATATAGGTTCACTTAGAAATATTATTCCCCATAAAGTCTACCTTTTTTAGTGCACTCTCTTAACTGAAGTTTTTTTTTCTAGTTTTTGGCCAGGGCTGGGTTTGAACCCGCTACCTCCGGCATATGGGGCCGGCGCCTTACTCCTTTGAGCCAGAGCTGCTGCCCCTTAACTGGAGTGTTTTTAAGAATATAATCATATAGGTGATATTAAAATACTTTTCACAAATCCTGTTATCTAGCTGTCATATATATGTGCATCACTGTCTCCTAATAGGTGATAAACTACTGAGTTTAATGAGATGCCTTAAGAAAACTATCAAAAAATACTAGTGTGATTCTTCATTTTTTTCTGGTAGGCTTAGTATTGAGCCTTATTTATTTTAGCATCCCCTGGAACAGACAGGTTAATGCCTTCCATCTAGTGGTCATTTAACAAATGCAAGAAAAAAAAAAATAATGGCTGGGCCTGGTGGTTCATGCCTATAATCCTAGCATTGTAGGAGGTCAGGTTGGGAGGATCACTTAACCTCTGGAGTTCAATCCAGCCTGAGCAAAAGTAAGACTCCATCTCTATTAAAAATAGAAACAATATAAGCCAAGAATTAGAGCAGAAGTCTGCAGTCCCAACTACTTGGGAGGCTGAGGCAGGAGGATCACTTGAAACTAGGAGTTCAAAGTTTCTCTGAGTTAGATTGAGACCATGGCTCTAGTCTGAGCAATAGAGTGTGACTCTGTCTTAAAAATAAGGATAATAATAATAACAACTGTTACTGAAAATAAAAACATTTAAAACTATTTCTGTAAAACTCTTAGGCTCAAGAGATCCTCTTGACTCAGCCTCTCAAGCAGCTGGGACTACAGGTGCCTGCTACAATGCCCAGATATTTTTAGGAAACAAGATCTCACTCTTGCTCAGGCTGGTCTTGAACTCCTGAGCTCAAGCAGTCCACCTGCCTCAGCCTCCCAGAGTGCTAGGATTACAAACATGAGCCACTGTGCCTGGCCTAATAATAGTCTTTAAAGTGTACTACTTAATTTATATTAAAAGATGATTTCTAGCAATCCATTTGATATATTGAAGTAGAATAACTTGTTTCTAGAAAAAATTTATTCATAGAATAAGAGAATCTCAAGGGCAAACTGTGATATCACACAGTGTCTAAGGCCATGGTTCCTTCTCCCAGAACTATTGAGGTTAAAGTTTTGTTGGCAGATTAAACCATGAGTGTTCACGCTGCCATGTCTTGATAGTGACTTGTTGAAGGATCCTTAAAGGTGACCAGTTAGGATTTGACCTCTTCCCAGAAGAGCAGCACTTTGAATTTTCTAGGAAATAACAGGTATCCGATCAAATGGCACTAAATATTATATTAAAAAATACAGATTCAAAGGGTATGTTTGAGTGTGGACTTTTTGGAGGGGGGCAGGGAATGGATGGACTTACATAAGATTTTTCAAAGAACAGAGAGCTCATGAAAAATTCTGGCAAGAGATGCTCTAGAGACTTCTGTTTAGCACAGAAAAGTTCTATTATGGCCTTAAACACAATTTCCCTCTTTCCGTGATCCAACTACGTTCCTCCGATTTCACCTTTTTGGACTACTTCTGGACACCTTTTTAACAGAGTTCACACAAGCTCCTTGAGGTCTTGCCTTGTGGCTAAATGGAGGATCAGACGGAGCCAAATGTGAGGGTGGTTTTTGTGATGTGGGATATACACGTATGTAAGGATGTGTGAGTGTGTGCTCGCGCGTACGTGCCCATTAACTGTTCAAATAACCCAGGAAAACAGAAAAAATGCTGAATGAGAGTTTTTGTGGGCAGGACTAGCCAGGCAACAAAGCCTTTGCTGTGCGTCGGCGAGTGAATTTCCAAAAGTTGCTGCTTTACAACGAGGCTACAGTTTACAGAAGGCCACCCTCAGGAAAATGTGCGTGTGTGCACGCACGTGTGTGTACGCAAAATGTAAAACGATTTGTAACAGCGCTACTGATTACCATTTTCCCTTTCTGGAAATAATCTTCAAAGAATGGAGCTTTCTGGTGTTTAAATGACTAGGTAGCAGTTAACTAATAAACTAAAAAATGCTCTGGAGTCAGGATGGCAAGGTCAAGAAGGAGGGTGTAATTTAAGAGTCTGAACCTGCCTCATGTGCAGCTCCTATTCAGCCACATAAAAAGAAGCCTGGAAAACTCCTAACTGGTACCTATTGATACCCAATCGTTTACCAAATCTTTTTAACTACAATTCAGTTGTGATGAGTGCTTTTAAACTACAAAGGATCCACGGTGTTTGTAACTCAAATCATACACTGTCGTTTCATTCAAAGACCTTTGGCCTAGAGTCTGGTCTGGCATTCTTTCTTTCTTTCTTACCAGTATAAATTGCAATACAACATTGAACAACGCGTTGCAGAATCCAATAAGATGGCAACCTGGTGGGGGAAAGCAGGCAAAGTAAATGTATCATTATTCAAAAGACTTCTAAGTATCCCTGGAGGATAAATTTCAGAAAAAAGGGTAAAGGAAAGTATATTTGAATGAGTGATCTGAATTCTCTAAGTTAATAGTTATCAGAGGTCACATGTTCACAGCCACGTTGCATAGCTAATGCTTAAAAATCACACCAAGGAGTTTAATGACAGTGAAAGTAGTAGAAGCAGCCAGCAAAAATTACAAATGATCACTCGTGGTAGAATTTTCTGATTTTCCACTGGGCTTTCCTAGGAACTAGGAAAGGCAGGATTAAGTCTGGATTAAATTCTCAAATTGTGTTTACCTACTAAACTGCATCTCCTAAACGAAGACCAGTTGTTCCTAATTGCAAAATTATAGGACTTTACAACCTAATGCATGAAAAAACTAACTGAAAACTACCTAAAGAGAACAGAAATACAGTAATATCCATTCTCGTTCATTCTTACATAGTAGAGTGTGTGTGAGAGGAAGAGAGAGAGAGTGCAAACATTTTCCCATTGGAACTGTTATGATGTAATATATTCCTAAGTACATGAAAGAAGGTGGCACTAATATTTGATGCTTAGTTTTATGCTATTGCATAGTAGTTATTTTTATAGACAAATTTAAAGTGAAATTAGTAACTATTTTTTATATGTTAAAAATCAAAACATGAGTTTAACTTAAATATAAAATCTGAAAAGGTCATCTGAATTAACACTAGGTGCTGAATCAGTTTAAATCATATAACTAGAAAGGATTCCTGATACCTTATTGTTCTCTTTTAAATTAATTTTTTTATTAGATGATAGCTGTGTACATTAATGTATTTGTGGGGTACAATGTGCTAACTTTATATACAATATCAAATACTTACAACAAAACTGGTTAACATAGCCTTCACTGCACATTCTTAATTACCGTGTTAAGACATTTCTATTCTACACTTAGTAGATTTTGGTACCTTAGTTAATTGAACTCTTAAAATTGAGAGCATCATTTTTGTTTTTCAGACTGCTCATTGGCACAATCAGATATTATACTTGAATCTTTTCTTTCTAATATTTGGGGGCAGTGGTTTATAAATCTACTTCTAATGTGTTGAGGGTATATACAGATATATCTTGACTTTCTCTTGGACCCACCAGGCCATGTGGGTCAGTTCAGATTCCTAAACCATGAGACAATCAGGAGATAACTGAATTGCCCTCCATTTGCATTTTTTAGCTGTAAATCGTCCTAAAAACCAGATCTCAAACTGGAAACTCTTTGTATATTTGCAACTTCTTCTCACCCTCCCCTTTTTTCTCCCACCCTCAAAAGAATCTAAACCCATATGGTAAGTCCTAGTCCTAATGGATTCCTGGGATAAACTTCCACAAGTAAGAACAAATTCCAGGTACCTCGTTGATTTTGAATTAATTTTTTTGAGATAACTCCTGAAAACTGTAAAACATTGAGACTGTTCTACAGAAGTCTGAAAAAATAAGAATTCTTTTATGCTGCATAATAAGGACATTCCATTGCTCTGCTCTGTCTGCAACCTCCCAATACTTTCACTTCTTTCCATAAAGCCAAAGACCCTGAACTAGGCTTCAACACTCTAAATTAATCCCCTCTATACCTCTCTCAACTCACATCCCCCAACCCTTTCTTAGCTCACTTAATCCAGCTACACAAGTCCTTCCCATTCTTTGTTCTCTAACAGGTATGATCTTCCCCCAATACCCACATGGCTCACTCCCTCAACTCCTTCAAGTCTTTGCTCAAATGTTATTTTCTCAAGGAAAACTTAGACATTTATCCTTTCCTACCAGTCACAGTCCCAATATAATGATATGGGGAAAGTTTTATCTTTCCCCATATCATTATATTCATTATATTTTTAACCAACTCCTCCCACTAGAGACTCATAAATATGGGGATTACAATCTTATTCTCTGTTATTTCTCCTATACCAACAACAAAGACTTGGCTATGGGAAGCACTCAACAAATGTTCATTAAGTTGATTTATATCTAAGCATCTAATGATTTGTGCTATCTGCAAAAATAACAAAACTTCTAATCCTTCTCTTTCTCATGCTGCCATTTGAAACACCATTAGGGTTCATACTCTTTTAATAGTTTTAGAGGCAGATACTTACATGGCAACCTGAGGTCTGGGTATCTTTTGTGGGGGGTTAATTAATCTAACTTTGTGCATATAAAGTTTATAAATGCATATATTCAGAGTTGTCTGGGAAGTTCCATTCACGTCATTTGAAGACCAGAGACATACATGGCTGGATGATTTCTGAACAGTTCTTGGACAGGTATACATCTGAAGTTGGACCATTAAGTTAACAAACTCATCCTAGAAAAAGTGCTATATACATTATTGCTGAGTATCACTATGGTCACCTTCAACCTGACACTCAGCTATGCACTGGTGCCAGTGCCTAATCCACCCTTCAAAGCAATTTCGAAACTCTTTCTCTAGAATGACCATAAGAGCTATCTTCCTATGAGGACTGACAATTACGTTAGAGAACTCACACTGTGCAAACAACTCAGTCAAGTTTCATAACCTTGGAATATCAGTGTCTCACAGCTGTGTTTATGTTGACGTGTGGTGGTGTCTTGCTGAATGGCGTTCATTGTTATTGTTGTATGTTTTTGTTTACTGTACAATGACAGCTCTGACGGTCATTCCAGAAAAAGAGTTCCAAAATTGCTTGAAAGGTGGACCAGCCCCTGTCACTGGTGCATAGCTTCCCCAGGGGAGTACTTTGAAGGTGATTACAGTGCTATTCAGCAATGAGGTATGTAGCACTTTTTCTACCATTAATTTTTGAACTTAATTGTCAGACCTCCATATATACTCATACATCCATGTAGATCCACATTTTATACATGCAGATATATAATAGCAAAATCCCACTTTTTATTTCTAAAATGTCAAAAGAGAAAAAACAAAGGCTATATTTTAAGGCAGGCTCTTAAAATACACACATGTACTTAAGTTTAAAGTTTTGACCAATTGTCCTTGCTATTCTATGATGATATAATTGTTTCTACCCTCAGAACAAAACAACATATGAAGCTCTATTTTTTAAAAATTTGATACATCTGAGAAGATTAGCATAAGAACCTGTATTAGTGTTAAGAAATGATTAATTGGGTTTCCTTTATTAAGAACATACTAAAATTATTTGTAAATAATATTTACTCATTCAAAAGCAAATACATAGATACATTTTCGTTCACAAA
>NW_003852452.1:3648280-3649216 GCF_000181295.1 Otolemur garnettii
CATAGGGGAAGTACTTCAGGGCCTGGGTCCGGGAACAGATTTTATTAATGTGCCTTCAAAGACATGGCAACATAAGCAAAAATAAACAAATGGGATCATATTAAACTAAAAATCGTCTTCAGAGAAAAGGAAATAATCAACAGAGTAAAAAGAAATCCTACAGAATGGAACAAAATATTTGTAAACTACTCCTATCACAGAGGATTAATATCCATAATATGTAAAGAAACATCTCAGCAAAAAACATCTCAGCAAAAAACAATCTGATTACAAAACGGGCAAAGGATCTGAAGACATTTCTTAAAATAAGACAAACAAAGGGCCAGCAAATACATGGGAACAAAGCTCAATATCAGTATTACCACCTCTTCTATATCGTTTCCTTCCAGTAGATAAAGGTTTAAAGAATAAAGTTTAAGAGCTTTTAAGCATTCTAACTTGTTCTGATGTATTAATTTGGTAGCAATAACAGGGTAACAATATTATTTGTTTGAGCATTGAAATAAGAACTTTCCTTCCAATGCCCTTTAATTAATAGCCATGTGATATGAATGGCCCAAAGATGATATTGAGCTTTTAAAATAATCATGATATCCTTTCCCCATAACATCACAGCCACGTGTTTGTGAAATGCTTGATGTATTTCAGAACAAATATGTTACAGGCATACTCTACCCACAGTGGCTATAAAATGGGTAAACAGAAAAATCCTCAGAAATTTTCAGCTAGGAGTAAAGTATGATAAAGCAACCAAAGGAATAATAGAGAGTTCTCTTCTACGCAGGGAACATTTTGCCAAGAGAACTTTATACTAGTACTGTCTGTACATGATTATGAACCAGCTCCTAAACTGCTTCTCCCACCAGGCAAATTCAGTTCTTTTCAGCAAATACATTTTTGCCTTTAAAATGTCCACAATGAAGAAAAGGCTTTCAC
>NW_003852452.1:3649753-3675753 GCF_000181295.1 Otolemur garnettii
CAAAGGCATGAACATGGTTAGAAGAGGGTGCTTAAAACATCCAGGTTGATGATGACAGATGAGAGATGGAAATACTTCAATACTGGGACATCAGTGATACAATGTTCAGCTATCACTTTGTTTTAATATAACAAAACAAGTACAAAAATGTCCCACGGGTTAAGTATATCAGCTATGCCAATAATCCACTAATAAAGATGGGAAACGGAAACTTTCATGGTTTCCTTTTATATCAGTCATGACTCCAGTGCAATCAGAGAAAAAGAGCCTTGCCACTGCTCACAGGGCAAAGTACGTTTATACTAGTAATGGGCCTGAAAGAGATCAGGGGATAAATAAGTGTTCTCGTTAGGAATTTCTTTAATAGTAAATACCGTCGTACCTTTAATAGTAACTTCATGACTGTTTTCTTACCTGTCAGACTGGGATAGTCCTGCCTTATAGATGTAAAATTAAATTAGATCATACTGTAAAGCATCCAGTTACTGGAGAACCTGTCGAAATGCAACATGGTGAAAAGCGCCCCTTGGTATCATGGAGCAGCTAATAACATACTTGTTGCCTCCCATTCCTCTTTAGATACATTTTACCCAAATTTAGATGTTTTTCCTCTGCCCAGAGCAGATGAAAACGTGCACCAGGAACAGGAAATCTTGTCACCGTCAGTCCCTTGGCTTCTAGGACATTTTTACAGCACCCAAGCCCAGTGACAGTGTTTCCCAAAATCCAATAGGTAGGACTTGTTGTCCAGTACAGATTACCCCTTCTAATTATGAAACAGTTGTCTATAAGAAAAAGGAGAAGGCAAAGAAGGACAAAAGAAGAGGAGGAAAAGAGAAGAGAGCATAGAGACGATAAACGGGAATAAGAAAACAGTGCCGCTGATATAAGGCCTTGTTTCAATATTCCAAACCCATTTAACCTGGGGAATTTTTGAAAGTGGTAGTCAACAGATGGTGGTAATTCAACCACAATCAACTTTGGATTATCCGGAAGATTTTCTATCATGTCAAAGACCAAGGGAGTGAGCCCAATTTCTACCTAAATAATTATTTTCAAAAAGATAACTTTTGTTGGTGACATTTTTTAAAAGTAGCTTGATGTAGTCAAATGTTAAGACTTAAGCTCTCTCATATTTCACATTAAAATATTTACTCCTTAGGAAAGCATGAATTCTTTTACCTAGAATTTTCTGCACACACTCTAACATTATTAGTGACACCAAAATTCATTTGTACACAATTTTTCAGTTAATTATTATTACATAAATTAAATTATAATGATGCTTGGATTTGGATCCAACCCCTATAGCTGTCTTCAGATGTAAATCGTATTCATGCTTTCAATTGCTCCTGCATAAATTCTATTATTAGGGGAAACAAACCAGATATTTTAATTTATTTCATCATCTGCTACTTTTTTTAATGCTGAATGTTTTATTTTTATTATTTTAATTAAATCATAACTGTATACATTAATGCATTTATGGGGTACAATGTGCTGATTTTATATACTGGTTGGAATGCTTATGTCAAACTGGTTAACTCAGCCTTCACCTCACTTACTTAATTATTGTGTTAAGACATTTATGATCTTAATAGATTTGACATATACCCTTGCAATATGCACATCTGCTACTTTTTCCTAGCAAACTCACGGAAAGAAGAAGACAACAACATTCTCCAGAATTTACTATCCATTACTGAAAGAAGAAATCCTCTTCTAGGAAAGGCATGCAATAACCACAGAGTTAAATTCAAAATATTATACATAGAATAAACTTTAGGGAACATCTTGTGTCTGCTTACTTTTGTAAACACATGAAACCCAATTCAGAGTTTTACTGAATATATACAACGGAACTTCGATTACAAATACGTACTAGCTATCTGAGTCCTCATATCTTTACCAATTTAAGGTCTTATATTTCAAAAGAAAAGACATTTATAAAGCATGGTTTGCTTATGGAAATGAGTATGGTTTGTGTGATTATCTTTAATACTAATGTAGAACCTTCCAAAAGTGATCTCAATTTTTATATCTTTGCGGATATATAGGGGAGATAATGTCAAATGTAAATCTCTGTGAATATGTTTCTACAATACATTCCACATACACATCTTCCCTGGGTCTGCATGCTATTTTAAGTGAAAGTAGAAATGCCCCACGAATAGTCATTTTTATCTTAACTCTGCCTACTCACATAATTTGTCATCTTGTTGCTTTCCCTTCTATGTCCTCAGTCCTTTGCAAATATGACTTCTGACCAGATTAGTAAGTACCTAACTTATAAACCAGACTATGCAATCTTACGCTGTTAGCCAATTCTCCTCCAGCCTCTTTTCTAAACATTCCTAAAACTACATTTAATCTTAACTTTCCTGAAATCGTTCTTGTTTATTTTTCTCATTGTTTATATTCTCTGGTACTCTTCCTCTGAACGTGCTGCAATAAGCTATGCCACAAGATCTAGACATCACTCTCTCCTCTAAATTTCCCTATCAAAATATTTCCCATTCGTGCATCTCAAATATTATTACTATGTGAACAGTTCACAAATTTGATGTCATTTCCTGATGTTTTGCAAGTTCCACTTCCTCAGTATTGTAACTCCCTATTAAATATCTCAGCATGGTTCCATGGTACCTTAAAATCACTATGTAAAAGAGGACATTGTAGGTACCAACAAGCTATCAGGTCTTAGGCTTTGCTCTTCTGCATTATATTTAGTGACACTTTGTACATCTCAAGTCCCTTTGCATCTTTAACTAAATGTTTTCATCTTGACACCCATCCTTCACCAAGTATCATTAATATGGATCCTTCAATTTTTCTAAAGTTCTTAACTCCTTTCTCTATTCCTAAAGCCAAATACCTTGTTTAGGTCTTGACTGTCCCAATCGTTGAGTACTCTGATAGCCTACTAATGGATCTCCCTTTAATCTGTACTTCCTTCATAAAATATTTAATACTAATCTGTTATCTACCAAGTACTGAATTAGCCTAGGAACACAAAAGGAAAGGACATAGTCCCTGCCCCCGGGGAGTTTAGAGTCTAGTGAGGAAAGAGAGTGTGAAATAGAATGATTAAGGGCTAAGAGGGAGAAAGAGTAAATCTAGTATAAGAACAAAAATGAGCACAGATAGCATTTCTAACTAGTTCGATAAGAGTGACAATCTTTTTCAGAAGAGCTTATGTT
The DNA here is from genome assembly GCF_000181295.1 of Otolemur garnettii. Taxonomy (NCBI): domain Eukaryota; kingdom Metazoa; phylum Chordata; class Mammalia; order Primates; family Galagidae; genus Otolemur; species Otolemur garnettii. Next base: position 3,652,954 of record NW_003852452.1, read on the forward strand.
TTGCTGAGTTTAAAGAGCATAAGAACATTATTTCAGAAAGCGAGGTGTTGGCTGGGCACGGTGGCTCATGCCTGTAATCCTAGCAGTCGGGGAGGCCTAGGTGGGTGGATTGCTTGAGCTCACACACATTTTAGACAAGCCTGAGCAAAACATATCTTCTAAAAATAGAAAAACTGAGCCCAAGAGTTGGAGCTTGCTTGCTGTGAGCTATGATGCTACAGCACTCAACCCCGTGTGGCAGCTTTAGACTGTCTCAAAAAGAAAGAAAGAAAGAAAGAAAGAAAGAAAGAAAGAAAGAAAGAAAGAAAGAAAGAAAGAAAGAAAGAAAAGAAAGAAAGACAGCTGTTAACAGTGCTTATAAAGATGGCACAACACGAACACTCTCTTCTCATTATGGCAAATATGATAAGTCTCCCAAACCTCAGATTCAGATGGCTGTTGAAATACGGCTGCAGGTAGAGGGTAATAAAGAGTTTTAGGGTTTTGTTGGTTTAAATTTTATCCATTAAAAAAATAATTATTTAGCAAGCATCCAACATTTCCTTATCAATTTCCATAGTCAATAAACAATAATTAGGCAACCAAATATTCTGAAGTCATGCTATCTATCGACTAAATAATTGCTTGACAGACTCAAAACTTCATAGTAGAGATAAATATTATAAGGATTCTAGTAAAATACAAGTTCTATCAAGAAGAGATATAAAATCTAGGGTGGATGCACCATATTAACATGAGGCTAACCAATCACATTATCAACATATCCACAGACCTAGTATTCGTTTCACTATTGTTGCTGTTACCCAAAGGAAATTCAAATCATACGAAGGAATAGGCAATGGTGAAAATGGTTTTTGAGAGCAGAACTCCCCTGCTGGAAAATCAATAGCCTTTCAATTCCCATCTCTAAATTTTCAACTCCTTAGCTCAGCATTCAGGACTTGTCAAACCTAATCTGCCCAACATCTGGGATTGTATTTTTTCCTTTTCTCAATTTATGAGCCCTACATTCCGAATAAATGAAATTATTCATTTATTACCCCTGGTGGTACCTAATGCATGTTCACCTCTGTGTTCCGAACAAAAGTAGTTAAGATTTATTAATTTATTTATTCACTCTAACTCAACCCCTCTCAATCCAGCCTTATGGAAATATTGACCACCTTCAATGACGACTTTGAATGCCATTTTCTTCTTAAATTCTACCTGCACCTCTTCATTGTGAAATAATCCACTTTGCTCTTGATAAAGGTAGTTTAGTGCTTTTCTTATGGAATATATCACTTTCTGATTTTTCTACTTTTTCTTTATCCACCTATCTTTGCATATAACTATTGGTATACCTTTTAAAAAAAAAACCCAAAACTTTGGCATAAGAATTTAACCTTCTGTGTAACAAGGTTGGTACCTTACTTGCTCTTGCAAGAATACTTTGCAAACCTGGGTGTTTAAAAAAAAGTGGAATGAATGATGGAATTCATTCATGCATTCATTACTTTACAAATTCATTCATATTAATTGGGTTCATCACATTGTTTGAAGCTGTGAGAATTAAAATAATAATTGAAAGGCTAGTTTTGCACTGGATATCTCTGAGATCAAGTTCTGCTTCTACTAATTTTCTAGATAATTTATTTAGCCCACTTGGACATTAGTTTTCCCATGTAAAGTAGCATATATGTGTATATATGTATATGTAGAATTATATATGCTATATACACCAAGATGTGTATATATACACACACATATATATACACACACACACACACACAAAGATGAATATTGCTAAATAGAGTAGTTGCCAGGATTAAAAGAGTCTGTCTGATTAAATTTAAAAAAATTCTTAACAGCCAAGGAAATAATCAATAAAGCAAACAGACAACCTATGGAATGGGAGAAAATATTTGCATTCCATACATCCAATAAATGTCTGATAACCAGAATCTATAAATAATACAAGTAAATCAGAAAGAAAAAAATCAATCAGAAGATAGACTAACAGCCAATAAACAAAGGAAAAATGCTCAACATTTCAGTCCTCAGGGAAATGCAAACCAAAACCACAATGAAGACCTGCCTGACTCCACTGGGAATCACTGTTATCAAAAAATCCCCAAACAGGCTCAGCGCCAGTAGCTCAAGTGGCTAAGGTGCCGGCCACAAACACCAGAGTGGTGGGCGGGTTCCAGCCCGGGCCTGCCAAACAACAATGATAACTACAACCAAAAAATAGCCAGGCATTGAGGTGGGCTCCAGTAGTCCCAGCCTCTTGGGAGGCTGAGGCAAGAGAATCACTTAAGCACAGGTGTTGGAGGTTGCTGTGAGCTGTGATGCCATAGCACTCTACCCAAGGTGAGAGCTTGAGGCTCTGTTTCAAACAAAACAAAACAAAACAACAGATATTAGCAAGGATATGGAGAGGAAAGAACACTTATCCCCTGCTTGTGGGATTGCAAGCTAGTACAACCTCTATGAAAACTCATATGGAGATACCTTAAAGAACTAAAAGTAGACCTACCATTTGATCCAGTGATCCCACTAATGGGTATTTACCCATGGGAGAAAAAAAAGTCATCTTATCAAAAAGATGCAGGCACTTGAATGTTCATTGCAGCACAATTCACAACTGCACAGATGTGGGAACAACCCAAGTGCCCATCAGTACATGAGTGGATGAATAAAATGTTTTCTATGTAACTACCTCTGATTACTTAGCCATAAAAAATAATAATAATAAAGTAACAACCTAGATGGAATTGGAGACGGTTCCAGGTGAAACTTCAGAATGAAAAAACAAACACTATATGTACTCATTATTAACTTGAAACTAATTGATCAATACCCGGGTGCACAACAGGTAGTAAAACTCCACGGAAAGGCAGGTGGGAGGGAGAAGGAGGGAGGGGCAAATCCACACCTAACAGGTACACGGCACACTATCTCTGCGAGGGACACTTTTGCAATTTTACTCAAATTGTGCAAAGGCAATTCATGTCACCAACACATTTGTCCTCCTACAATATTCTGAAATTAAGAAAAAAAAAAGAGAGAAAGCATATACAGAATGATGACAGGGTGGGTGGGGGACTCTACGCTCCACAAATGATATCTACTATCACCAAAGAGGAGCACCAATAAGGTCACTACAAGTGGTAGTGACCTTTCAGACTGACTAACATGAGTTTGTTACGGCTGTTTCCCATTCCCCACCATTAACGTACAAAAGTAAAATTGTTTGTGCGGTTTGGACACAATGGAAATAGAAATCTGACAGGCAAGAATCAGACGATTCTAAATAAATTTCTACAGCCAGACAATTCAGAACAAAACCAAGATTATCATCTAAATGAAAGTTTTAACAGTCAGAAAATTTCCCATATAGTGCTACCATTTCCTTCAAGACTTAAAAAAAAAAAAAAAAACAAACCTTCAAATCGAATATTTAACTAAACAACTTATTAGTGGTACTGTTAAATGCGGGTGTTTGCCTGATTAGACAATGTAAGCTGTGGACACCTTTGTTCATCACTTTTTCAGGGGTACTGCAGTTACAGACAGAATCTGTTAGACAACTGCAATATACTCTTGGAATTTATAACATTGCGAACATCCTAAGACTTAGATCATCAATTTTATGAGTAATTGCATTTTTTTTCTGGGCAAAATGAATATGAAAAACTAAAAGAGAAGTGGCAATTCTTCCCAATTCTTTTTCTGCTATGACTTATAATAAATAGTCTTCTAAAACTAAGGAAAAGTAAGAATCTTCTATTTCCCCTCACAGCTTTTTTTTTGCTATTAGTCTTCCGTAGTTCAATGAAAAGTCAGTCCTTCACACGTGAACCTAATGTTTCTCCACGCCACTCCCAAGAATGCCATGAGGAAGCATTAGGACAAGTACACAAAAGTCATCCGCCATTAACAGAGGAAAGGTCGACCTGCACGCATCAACGCCGCCTCCTCCCCAATCTCCAGCGCTAACACGGAGGGCTGCCTTTGCCTGCAACACTCTGCTCCTAGTAGGTGATGGAGACGTGTTTAGCGCTGGGATAAATACAAAGAGGTTAGCCTTAGTACAACTGTACTCAAACCTTTCTTTTGATCCTCGGTTTAGAGCATCAGAATCAATGTAAAATGTAAACCAAAAACTGAGGTGCTATTACAATGTGAAGTGTATCCTTTTTTTCAGTAAAAGAAAAATTCCCTACAATTAGAAAGCGTAACATAGGAGAATGATGGAGTGGAGAAGAAAGATGGGGCTTTTTACTTAGCAAGTGGCCATCATTTCTGGCTTTGCTTTTTAAACAATAATAGTGTTTGGAAAAAATAGTCACAATCCCGGTAACGATGGCATTCACGTTACTATGAAATATCTGTAAACTCTCTCTATAACTTTTCCAGGCACACGTTATTACAATTTTCTTCATGGCCACAGCTGGCCAGGATCAGCATCTTTGGACAGTCTGATGACTTTCAGGGACATGTGAGCCTTTTGTGCTCTAAGGAAAAGGAATGTTTTTACTTTGTCATCTTCTCAACACCCTTTTAGTGCAATTTCCAACCTTTTCTCTACTTCCAGGTATCTACTCAGGGCCTTTAGGCCAAGTTTTGGATATCCCAACTTCCCACTGCAAAGTCCCTTGAAAAGGACCGCACCTATATCAAAGTTTTCACGAACTTTAAAATTGTTTATTCTTTTTTGGTACCCCAATGTTTAATCCTATGGCATATCAATTTAAACTCATGCTTACTATGATTCAATGAATTCATAGCAATCTATAAAAGGTCAGTTAGCTTATCTACCTCTTTGTGTTTATATTTTTAAGAGTGTTATGCATTAAATAGTGTTCCCAAAGAAGAGAGGTTGAAATCTTAGCATCCGGTACTTGTTAAGATAACTGTATTTGGGACACGTCATGAAGTCTCTGCAGACTTTCTCAAGTTGTAACACGGTCGGAAGAGTGGGTCCTACATCAATATGACAAGGGTCCCAATTTTAAGAAGGTGGCCATGTAAAGATCCATACAGGGAGAGAAAAATCACCGGACAACAGAGGCAGTGAATAAAATGCAGCAGTTACAGGCCCAGGAACTTTACAGCCATCACCAGAAGTTAGGAAGAGGCAGGAAGTAGTTCTACCAAAGGTCTCAGATGGAACATGGCTCTGCAGACACCTTGGCTTTAGACTTTCAGCCTCCAGGAATGTGAAAGTATAAATTTCCATTGTTTTAAGGCACCGAGTAGAGTATGTAGTGGCTGGTTACAGCACTCCTAAGAGACTCATACAAAGAGTATCTTTTCAATTCAAAATAATTAATCATTACTAGAATGTGTGCCTAATACAGTTTTTAGCTAGACATCCCTGTTCCCTATTCAGACTGCCGATGTGTGTTTGTGTGAAGAAGCATGTTCACGTGACCTGCTGCCTCTCCCAGCTTTTTAACAGGAGACCCTCTGTCAATACGGCTCTGGAAATAAAGAAATCAAAGTTAACTCTATTTCTAATTCCCACCTTTTTAATGCTTTTCCCATGATCCTCTGTAATGCCCATTACCATTTCATCAGCACTGACTTAGCACTTCCACATACAAATTTTTTGTATTTCATTTGTTTTTAATGATACCCTCTTCCTGTGTAAACTGATGTTTGTAGAAACTAAAATACACTAGTAATTGATTCTTATCAGCAACATTAACGATTGTTCCTTTTAGTTACAATCTAACCCTTAGTAATTAGTCAAGTATTAATAGAAAATACACCCCTAAGTAAATATCCAAATTAATACACTTATTTGTAATGTATTAATTTATTTAATGCATATTTAACACTTAAATAAATGTGTAGACAGGCATATATATATGCTTTAATAAATAAGATAATCTCTACCTTCCTTCAATTTTTTAACCACAAAATAGCAATAATAGACATCTTTCCATATTTCTATGAATGAATTTTCTCATAGTAATCTGTTAACAGTCTCATAGTAATCTGTTTTTGAAAATGAAATCATACACTTAGGCAGTCCCCTGACATTTAAAATGTTTCAAGTTTCTTTATTAACAGTAATGTCACATATTCTTATATAGTCTAGTACCTATGGGTGAGAATATTCCTACCAGTAGCTTCTAATAGTTGACTCACTACATTGAATGATCTTTTAACTTTGATAAGTATGGATTAACAACAAATACTCTTTGCTCAATTTAAATTATACTCCTCAGCTGCAATAAATTAGGTAACTTGCGTCTACACGTATCACATACACTGCAACCTTATCCTTCATGCTTACGTATGGATATGCTTTTTTAGAGAATAAACATTACATAAATCCAGGGCTTTTAGACCAAGTTTTGGATATCTCAACTTCCCATGGGATTGTCAATCTGAAAATGACCTCCAGATTTGGGGTGAGGGGCGGCACCTGTGGCGCAAGGAGTAGGGCACTTGCCCCATATACCAGGGGTGGCAGGTTTGAACCCGGCCCCAGTCAAAACTGCAAAAAAAAAACACCAAAAAACCTATTTGGGGTGTGTGTGTGTGTATGTATGTGTGTGTGTATGTGTGTGTGTGTGTGTGTGTGTGTGTTTGTATCAGCCTTCTGATACACCCTGTGCCCACACCCGTTCATTTCTATACATTTATAGGCTTGAGTATACACAGAATATCTCTGGAGAGATGGGGAAGAAAGTATGTCACGTGAAACCTTCTAGAAGAGGAAATGACTGGTGGTTGGGGAAGGCAGAGGTAAAGAATAAGAATAGAAATGAGAAATATTCTTCCTTAAATACTTTTTATTAAATGTTTCACCATGTACCTTGCACATTTAATATCTTCTCAAGAAATAAGCCCCAATTTTATATATGTATTGAAACCAGAATTTCTTTCGAAATTAGTTAAGTGTAACGTATTATTCAACCGCATCAGTATGAATTCATTCAACATCAAGACTATATATATATATATTTTAAAGCATTATAAATTAGCATGAAATTTTGTGACTGGTACAGTCGAATGGAAAATTGCTTTCCATACTGGTCTGATGACATTATTGTGAAACATACACAAAATCAGTTTAAGAGCTATCTATATATTTATTCTCATTTTAAACATATATTTTAATAATAGATATACCCCAATTCAGAATTGGTAAGCAAGCAGAAAACCTTACATTGTTTCATTTTATAATGAATAGGAAGAAAACTCATTGCTTCCAGATGGCTACATCATAGCAAATGAGAGATTTTTAAATATAGATTTGAGATTATTACTTGCTTTTAGTGGCTTCCAATTATTGATAATACACTGAATTTCCTGATAGCCTTTTCTACCTTCCACAACAGTAGCTTAGAATGCCACAAATTGAAATATATCCCAAGTATGACAATTATAGAAGACATGTCTCTTATGATTTAAAATGTTCGACAGGAGAGGATCTAGCCAGACACCAAATATTTGGTTTGAAAAGCACAGAAATACGCAAACTGTTTAAATGCAACAGCACAGCTTACTGTGGATTTCAAAGAAAGGGAAAAGCCACATATCTACCACAAGCAACTATCGTTTCTGGAAACACAGACGCCATCACAAGCAGGTGCACCACTATCTTCTACCTCCTCACTTCTTTATTGTACTTCCCTCTTTTATGCTTTCCAAGTTGACTTACTGTTCATCGAACTCCATTTGCCAAAAAGTTATGTAACGCCCCACAGAATATAGACGAGGGTGGCATTCGGCACATGGTTTATTTTATATTTTACAAAACGTGGCACCAGACTGTATTTTCAAATTATTATTATGATCATTTCATGTGTGCAGCATCACAATACCAGTCCCCTTTAAAAAGCCCACAAATTGTTACTCCAGTGCATTCAGAGAGAAACACAATGCCTGCTCAGATCTTGGCAACCTGTGAAAGTGCCCAGTCGAAAATTACTAACAGCTGGAGATGACAGTTGTTTTAACAGCTGAGCTGACAGGATTAATTTAAATGCACTGAAATCAAAAGTAGATAACACCTGTTTAGTCTTCTCGGGCTAGTCGACAAGGTAGGCCAGAGGAAAAACGCAGAGCCAGGATTGTGCTGCCTTCCCTCCTCGAAGGACAGAAGGGCTTCAGAGGAGAATGTCACCTTTTTGAAGGAGGTGGGGTTAGATTTTAGCAGCAGGGGGCTGGTCAGCCTTTATCAGTTTTTAACATCTGGTTCCTATAATGTATCTTCTTTTCTTTTTTCCTGCCTTGTCCAAGGTCTTTGACCCAAACCCAACAGTGGATAAAGATCACTAGATTTCAAAGCTACAGTTTCTCACTCCAGCTTCCTAGAAATTCTCTTGGGCTAATTAATGTATTCTCTTTGAGCTTCACAGACACAGAAGAACTGCCTCTCCGCCCCCCCTTCCCTTCTTATCTTTGGTTCCAAAATATATCATGTCATACAAGAGTCTGTAATTCAAATGGTTGCCAAAAAAATTATTTGGAGGTGGTTTTGGTGCAGGATAATTGTCAACAGTTGAGTGCTTTAATCTGAAAATTATTTCCAAAGAAAAAAATGTAAATAAATTATTTTGAGTACTAAAAGAAATTATTTTGAATTTGAGAATGTGAAAAAGTAGTCTAGGTTTGTAGGAGCAAGGGTGGGTAAGGGCTTGTGATTTCCTCAAAAGGTGCATGGAAGGCTAGATTTATGTATTCTTTTGAACACAAACACATAAATGACGCGAAATCAAACAGTCTGGGAGCAGAAGTGTTTATTTTGCTTCATTTCCAAGAATTAGGCTCTAAATTAACTCGGGGAACGTAAAGATGACTTTCTCCCACACAGAGGAATATTTTGGCCTAATATTCAGAATCCTAAGAGCCATAAATCAAAAGCTATTCTATTAAAGTGTTTCCAAAATTGTGCTTAATTATACATTGTTTGCCCATAGTATATGGAATTAATGTTTCAGTAGATACAATGTTTGTCACTCAAAATGTTACCCATTTCTATACCTGTCCCATATAAAAGAAAACATATTTCTGTCCCATGAAGTACGGAAGAAAAACATTTTCAGGATGAAAGCTGCCTGCCTATTAGCCAACTCTAGATGTTGAAAAGCACGGAGCATAAGGTTTTTATGTTTATTTGATTTACAGCCAAAATAAAGAGATAAAACAATAGTGCTTTCTTTTTTTCCATTTGAGGGAAAATATATGTGCATAAGCTATTTTGAGGAAGCAAAAATTTTGAATATGCAAAACTGGTTTTTTTTTTTAAAAATGATCAGAAGTTTTATTTACTGAAAAGAAAAGCGTAATTCAGAATTTTGATTAATTATGGGGAATACAGAATGCAACACTTCATGAGGAGGCCAACTCGTAAGCACACAGTATTTCCAGTTTTCCCATTTCATAAAAAACAAGGACAGAATTAGAAGCACTTAAAAATAAACATCATTTTTAATAAACCAGAAAGTCTTCTTCAAATACTTTCATTTAAAAAAGAAAAAAATACCAAAAAAGCCGTATCTCTTTCTTAACCTCAGAAGAATATAAATATGTGAAAAGCCTTTCCAATATAAACCAGCTTTTAAAGTGCCTTAATTTCACCCATTCATAATAAAAAGTTGTGTGGTAACTACAGCCATTCTAAATAAGGGCGCCATGTTCTTATTTTCCCAAGTAATTTGCGATGACATTAGGATATTTTTTTAAAATTTGGAGACCCCTTAAATCATCGCATGCCATGAAATGAACTGCAACACTACTCAAAAAAAGCCAAGAAATTAGTCATTTCCGGTAGTCCTGGTTTCTACAACTAAAGTCTAATCAGTAAATTAAGCTGTGTGATGGAAAATAACTACTAACTTGTATTTCTATTTTTTAATCATCCAACAACAAGTCCACACACATATTAATAGTGGTGACTGAGCTTTTATTACCCAACAGGCTGCAATAAAGAAACTCTTGGTAGAATAATGACCATCATATTTTCTTGCCAACATCAAAGTTACGACTGTGCTATGGACAGTAAAAGTGTGATGACACATTTTAAATACTTTGGATCAAATATGTCTATCAAGAATTTGTTCTTCTTAGTAGCTTCTTAAAGCAATTTCCAAAGGAAAAACACAGATGGGGATTTTTTTTTTCTGAAAGAAACATTTATATTTTAAAAGACAATCTGTTATATGGTATTATTTATTAGATCTCTTTAGAGAAAGACACAAGGAGAAAATTTTGAACCCAGAAATAAGATGAGCAAAACCAAAACTAATCTAAAGGAATTTTAAGAAGCAGAGGTTATTTTATTTCTTTTGATATCCAGTATCTGCATTGGCGGGAGGGGAATTAGAGGGAATAATAATTTAAACACCATTCAGAGTTTAAAACCTGCATGGTAAAAAAAATACCACATACTGAGGAAGCGTATTTCCTAAAAAGATGAATATTGATAATACTGCATCTCAGAAAAATATGATTCTCATAAAATTTACACCCCAAAAAACTCCCATTTGAAAGCTTGTGATACGATAAAAAGATCAGAGGCCATTACCTTCATGTGGCAGCTACTGTGAAAACTAAAAGATATTATTGCTAAATAATAAAAAGACAAATTCCTTGCCACTGCATTTCGTTTTTCTCTTACTAGACTTTTGCCTTAAGAACAACAAATCGCACACTTTCAGAAAAAGCTAATTGTATTTCTAAACCATTAAGTTCCAGAAAAATATTTTGGCTTTTCCGTTTCATGGTTATTTCAAAGTTTTCAGTCTATTGGGCATACAATCATTACTCTTCTATTCTGCCTAATGACAGATTCTTCAACTTCTATAAATTAAGGACCAGTTTCTTCCCTGCTTTTTTGCACAACTCCAGAGATTCAAAGAGGATAATTACAAACAATGCTTGAAGAATGGTTCAGTTAATGTTAATTTATACAACAAACTAATTACTACCAAATGGTAAAAATCACATGTGGAAGTCCCTTTCTCCCACGCACATAACTAAACCAGCAGCCATCTGTCTCAGCTTGGGGAGAGCTCAGGGACACCCAGGGAAGATAAGGAAAAGGCAGGATGCAGATGTACTGGTTCATTCACTTACATACAAATCCCAGAGTCTGCTGACCATGTTTCTGATCCTTCCCTTTGGTTCAGGAAAAGGAAAAAAGTAAAGAGAGAGAGGTGATTCAAACCCGTTTTAATGAAAGTATGAGTTGTTCATCACGGCAGGTAAAAACCTATCTTCAGCAAGGAAGTGCTTGTTTTGTCTTAGTCACCAACTACATAGTTTTATACGATCATTCTTCACACACAAGCCACAGGATAAAGAGCACAGGTATTTGAATTCTAGTAAGGAAGTCAGGGATGTCGGAGTTTGGGGTAAGTGTGTGTCTATATTTTTAAATAATTGGTAAAATTATTTGCGGATCTATATTATGGATGTAACTTGAAATATAACTGCTAAGTTTTTCTTATTGAAATAGCTTCATATATCTGACCAAATGAAGTCATAAGCTATTAATACTTTGACATTTAATCAGCCCGTAATTATGTCATAAGTAGCAAAAGAAAGGTGATACTTTTTTCCTTTAAAATCACAAGGTGAATCTTGACATTTTAAGCAATAATGGATTTTCAGATGAAAAAAATCTGAATGAGAATCTTCAGAGTATTAAAATGCTTTTTATTTTTATAAATTAAAAGAACGTCCATTCATCAATGTGTTTTAACATTTAGAATTTCACATAGAGATGTATCCGTGCTCAGTACATATTTTTTTTTTTGACTGCAAAATAGAATGAGAAAACTAGCAGTAGTAGCAACAATGCTAAATTCCCCTAACATATATCCCCTGTGGAATTAAAAATATTTTCACATCACATGAGTTGAGATCATTGAAACTGGAACTGCCCTTCACCTGCTTGCTGGCAGATGACCTGATTCAGTGCCAGACCACACAGTGAATGCTGAAGCCGTGAACCTACAGGAAAAATCATTCTCTTGCACGAGGATGTCCTGTGCTGAAGGGTTCCAGGCCTTCAACACAGGAGTCTCCTGTAGAAGACAACAGGACAAGACTGCATGGCAGAGCAGCGGGACTCCAAGCCTAGAAGGGAGGAGACCTAGAGAAGTTACTGTGTTATTATTTCTTGGGGTTATTTCATGAAAGTTGACACAGAGCTTCTAGAGAACAATTTTGCTGAAAATCTCCTAGATGTCCACAATTTTTTCACCTCCTGAGCTAGTTCTCAATTACTGGAAATATTGTACCTACTATTTATCAACTTCTTTGACGATATCGGTCTTACATGGGAGAAAACTGGGAATGATTATTTCTGAAGCCATGCCCATCGACCATGCTTTCATGGTCTTCAGGAAACACTTCAGAATACATTCTTTTAAGTGTCAATGCTGTATTTGGATGCTATATGCAGGAAAAGGTAGAAAAAATATATATATTCATTTTTTAAAAGTATGTTTTAACTTAAAAAGAAAGCCTAAAACTTTCCATTTTAATTGCTTTTCTTCCTCTTTACTATTTTTATAGGCTTTTGTGACAATTTTACACAAGGATATTCTTATGGGAGCAAAAATATTTAAAAACAAAAGTCTTACATATCCAACAGTTTGTCTTTTAAAATAGCTTAGAATTAGCTATACATTGCCCCCCCCAAAAGTTTTTATCCAAAGAGTCTTTAAATTTTTACTGTAATATTTATTTTTAAGAAGTATTATGAGGGTCCAAGATTATGATGAGCACCCCTAGTAGAATTGAAGAACTCATTTTAGAGTTATAAAGAGTCATAATTCTTATAATATAAGGTTTGCATGTCAGTTACCAGCATTGGATCACCTAGCTTGAAATGGATTTTGGTAGGAAAGGGGGTTTCATATAAAAGAGAAGAAAATGATAAAAAGAGAAATAAATATAAGCTAGCTCAGGATTCTAGCCAAAGCTGATATTAAAAGTGCCTGGTTTTCATTAATTGGACAAAATGATTACGCCAAGCAATAGGACATAAATTGCTGTATAGACCACAAATCTTACAACGCAAGACCTTATTTTCAATTCTAATGCATTATGAGAAAGATTCATCATCCAGGACCAATGACAAACTTTATTTTATTATCTTTTTCTTATTGAAGGAAATACAGAACTTTGGTGGAGAGCCTTAAGAATAGACTACATTGGGCAGAAGAAAGAAAAAATCTCAGAGCTAGAAGACAATATCTTTAAATTAAACAAGTCAGTAAAAGAGAAGGAACAGAAAAATAAGAGGAATGAACAAAGCCTACAGGAAATAAGAGATCATGCAAAGAGGCCTAAGAATCATAGACATCCCTGAAGGTGGATGAGAAAATATACAAGAGCTGGAAAACGTATTTGAGAGACTAATTACGGAAAACTTCCCTGGTCTTGATAGAAATTTAGATAACCAGCTAAAAGAAGCTCAAGGGATTCCTGGGAGATTCACTGCCAAGAGGTGATCTCTATAACACACAGTCATCAGACTGGCTCACAGTAACAGGAAAAGAGGAACTCCTACCGGACTGAGAGCCTCAGGCTAACCGCAAACTTCTCAACCCAGTCTTACAAGCCAAAAAGGACTGGAGCACCATTCTCAGTCTTCTCAAACAAAGTAATAGGCAGCCTAGAATTTTCTACCCTGCGAAACTAAGTTTCATATAGACAAAGGAGAAATGAAGAGTTCTTCTCAGACAAGCAAACACTGGGAATTTGTCTAGGGCAGACCGTGATCAACATAATAGACACCTACCAGTATAAAACCATCCAAATGTTAAAGCTCAGACCCAGATACCACAATGGCTCAAGGAATAAAACAAAGCAGTAATGATAAGATGAAGAGAAATCTGCCCCACTTATCAAGTCTTTCAATAAATGAGAATGGATTAAACTCTCCTCTCAAGAGACACAGGATGATTGACTGAATGAATAAAGAAATACAAACCAAGTATCTATTGTCCCCAGGAAAAGCATCTAATCCACATGGCTCATTCAGACTCGAGACGAAGGGATGGACAAAGTTTATTTTCATTTGGATTACTGCAAAATGCCTAATAAACACCAATGATAAACTGACATGTAATAGATCAGTAAGAATTCAGTATTCTTTTCTCCTTTTTGTCCATATTTCTTAATAAAGAGAGCCCCAAACTGTTTTATTCCTTTTTTGAATATTAACACAATAAAAATAGTGATATCATATCTCCAGAATTTCAAGTCCGTAAATAACTATAAAACTTATTTAATGTAGTTATTTTGTTTTCAAATAAAGGAAAATAAATCACTTGCCTAAGATCACACATATAATGACAGAACAAACACTACCTCCTGGGTCTTCATCATTCAGTATTTCCTCTATTAAACTTCTATTAGAACAAGAGCCAGGAGTCCTAGGTGGATGGCTTGATTCAGAGGAAACATAGCTTACTCAACCATTTAATTTTTTTTTTCCAGTTTTTGGCTGGAGCTGTGTTTGAACCCACCACCTCTGGCATATGGGGCCAGTGCCCTATTCCTTTGAGCCACGGGTGCTGCCATTCAACCACTGAATTAATTCAGCCAATGAGGAGTCACTGTGCTATCAACTCTAGATAATGGAATCACTGCAATTTTTTCCTGCTTTTTAGGACACAGGTCAGCAGACTTAAGCTGTAAAGGGTTAGATAGCAAACATTTTAGGCTATGCAGGCTATACTACTCAACTTTACCACTGAGGCATTACATTGTCATTAGTATATAAAGCAATGAACATTGCTATGTTCCAGTAAAACTTTATTTATAGACACAGAGTCTAAATTCACATGATGTTCATATGTTATGAAACATTCTTATTTTGATTTTTTCCTGACAATTCATATATAAAACAAAAACATTCTTAGTTCACTGGACATACAAAACCAGGCAGCATGCTGGATTTGGTCGGTAGTCCCTATGTACTGACCATTACTCTAAGTCGAAATCTAATGGAGGACAGAGTCAAAGATAATATTTCTTAAGGATGGGAGGGTAGAGGTTTAGAGTTAGCAGAAAATACCTGAAGCACATGTTAAAGATAATGGCCATCATCCAGGTGCAATGTAAGGTAACGGCATCGCACCCACACATCCTAAGTAAAAAAAAGAACGGCAGCCGGGAAAAGCAACAGGCAGTTGTGTACTGTCACAGCAAAAGTCATAAAGAGTGATGCTGGGAATGGGAGGAAATGAAAAATAAAGTGGAGACTCAGACAGGAAGTGAGCTCACTACAGCTACAGGCTCACTACACCCACTTTAATAAAGGCTACTGGGAGACCAATAAAATGCCCAGGATGGCACAACTACCACATCGCATGCCAGCTCAGGCTCTCTTTCCACCCTTGAGAACATATTGAATTACTCACATATCCCCAAAGCAACATATTTACACACATACACACAGTGTTTTATTAACAGCCACCAGGACTTACGAGCATGCCGGAAGACATGTCTTAATACTTTGTCCTACGGATCCCATACTTGCGTGTTCTATTAGAATCTAAGCAGTTTTAGTTAAAAATCAGCATTATAAGGACAGAGCAAACAACCTTTTAATGAGTTGTAGTTGAGCCTGTACATTTCAGTACCCGAATGAGGAACTTACAAGGGTAAGGATACTTTAGCTCTCTGAGTAAGGTGTATGTGAGGGATCCATGGTCATTATCACAGTCTTAGCTCAAATTTACAAACAACACTATGGGGGCATTCAAACAAAACTTCAAATAGACTATCCTCTATGTTTTTTACTGAGTGAAAGCTAAAGATGGATAAAGGGGTAAAATGTATATATTATATGTACAGTCTTAGTAGCTGGAGTATGTGAGGGAATAGAATTAGAATATTTGCCCTACAGTTGCAAATTTCTCTTGGTAAGCTGAGGATAAGTAGAAATCAATAATAGCCTGAAAGCTCCCAGACAATGAGGGGTGATGAGAAAAACTACATTGAAAAGAGTTGTGTCACACAGAATCAGGTCCAATGAACACTGCAGTCATTTTTGCTTAAATACATAAAGAGACTTGGCTAGAGTGGTCATAATAGCCAAATGACCTCAGCATGTGACTTAAAACCATAAAAAATCCATCTCTCAGCAAGTAAATATTCATTTTAAAACATAAATAGGCTATGCAGCACAGCCCCCCGGTTGAAGGGTTCAACTATAACTTAAGAATTGCAAACAATGTCATCTAAACATTTGTACCTTCACATTAATCTGAAATTTAAAAAAAAATTAAAAAGGACACTAAAAAAGCAAATAAATAAAAGATAAACAATTGAACATACTGGGTAGACATTCACTTTTGGAAGTCCCCTCCCGTCCACCTGCAGGACTGTGGTGCCTCTCACTCACCTTCCCTCTCACCGTGAACTGACAGGTCTGTTTCCCCCAAAGGGCCATAAGCAACTTGAGGACAGGGACTCTGTCTTTGATTTCTGTCTCCTCATCAGCCTATAAATGCCTAGCAGAGAAGAGGACCTCCGTAAATGTTTGCTGTCAGATTTAGAGACTAGGTGAATAGGTGGCTAAACAAAGATCAAAGGTTTCAAAAGAGACTTTACCCAGGATGTTAACAAGTGTCAAAAAGTAAGGAAAACAATAAAATATAGAACACAAGTGGGAGTTCCTATTCTATATTGAGAAGCTCATCTCTGTGCACAGTCACGGGCCCTTGACAAAGGGAGTATCTTTAGAGCAGTGCCTCAGCAGGCAGTTCCCTCACCGTTCACATCTCACCGCCTATACTTACTCAAACCTACCTATGGTGTAGCCTACTGTACATCCAGGCTGTTCGGCACAGCCCCTGATCCTGGGCTACAAACCTGTACCATACTACTGTACTGGGTACTGTACACAGTTATAACACAAGGGTACTTATATATCTAAACGCTGAAAAGGTACAGTAGAAATAAAAGATAAATACAAGAAAAAAATATATACCTGAATATGGTAATTACCATAAATGGAGCTTACAGTCCTGGAAGTCTCTCTGGGTAAATCTGTGAGTGAGTGGTGACGGCCTAGGAAATTACTGTGTACTCTTGCAGACTTTGTAAACACTATACACTTCGGCCACACTAAATTTATTTTTAAAAATTTTCTTTAATAAAAAATTAATCTTAATTATTAATTTTTTTTTACATTATGAGTTTTTACTCTAAAAAAACTTTTTGACCCTTTGTAAAAACTCAAAACACAAACTGAGCTTAAAAGACAAACACAGTGTATACTCCTGTAAAAAGTTTTTGTTTCTCTTTACTTTTTTCTTTCTTTTTTTTCTGGAGACAGCATCTTGCTCTGTTGCCAGGGTTACAGTAGAGTGGCACCATCACAGTTAACTGCAACTCCTAGGCTCAAGCAACCCCCCTGCCTCCCAGAGAAGCTGGGAATACAGGCGTGCACCATCATACCCAGCTAATTTTTCTTTTCTTTTCTTTCTTTCTTTTTTTTTTTTTGTATAAAAAGGGTCTCTCTTTGTTGCTCAGGCTAGCATAATCTCCTGTCCTTAAGCAATTCTCCTTCCTTGGCCTCCCAAAGTTCTGGGATGATAGCATGAGTCACGGCACCCAGCAAATTGTATCTCTTTATATCTTTTATCTATTAGTCTTTGGCCTATTTTTCAGTTTTCCTTTTTACTGTTAACCATTTTTGTTAAACATTAATACATAAATACAAATGAGGGCTCCTCGATATCACTGTCTTCCATCTTGACCCACTGCTATACCAATTAGGGCTCATCGATATCACCGTCTTTACATTTCTGTATTTGTACATAAATACAAATTAGGGCTCATCGATATCACTGCTATGTCTTCAAGGGCAACGACATGCATAGACCTGTCACCACCTGTAATAACAGCACCTTCTTCTGCAATATGCCTAGAAAACCGCCTGAGGCTGTTTTATAGTTAACTTATTTACGTCTACGATACAAATTTATACACATGCCTACATGAGAAGGAGAATGCTCTAAACAACACAAGCACTGAGCAGGCAAAGCCGGGACAAACACACCCAATTCCTATCCCACTTACTCTGAAATCAGAAGTTCTTTCTCTCTGACGTTTGGAGAACTAGCAGAATAGCCGAGCACCGATCTCTCCTGTTAACTCCGCACTGCTCTCCACACAGCACCGTCCCCACTTACCTTTCTTTCCTGGGGCCTGGCATCCTAACACTGATAAAAAGCATGAAAATGCTGGGACAAGGACTGAAGTGGGAAAATTAGGGTTAAGAAAGGAGGAGAGCAGAGAAAGAAGAGAAAACTCCAAAGGGGGAGAGGGTTCCTTCTGCTCATTTACATGGCTTTATGCTCCCAGGGCTTCACCCTGTGATGGGTAAGCCTGTCAGGCAAATTTCTACCAAGCATAACTTCTCAGAAAAGAAAGCCCTAAGCCACAGATTGAATTCATTTGAAACAGCGAATCAATTCTTATCTCTGAGCGCACTGAACGCCAACACAGGAGCACTGTCCCGTTAGAATATAACAGACATGCTCAATGACTGTGCGCTTTCCCAGCCATTGATCTCTTCAGTAATTATACCATGCAATGAGCTCTATATAGATATTATATTAATGTGTAGGGAGGAGACGACTAAATATGAATTAAATCAAGGCCCAATATGAAGCTTCCTAAGTACATGTCTTAGAAGGTAAAAAAAAAAAAAAAAGGTGACCTGTATCATATCTCATTTTCTACTTCTAATTAAAACGTTTCCATCTGAAAATTATCTTAAAATTTTAGTCTCTGGCTGTCCATTTCAAACAAATGAAACTGTCATGTTTCATAATCACTCACCTTTGTCATATTAATAGCCATAAAAGTCTTTGACAATATTTGACATAGAGAGCTTTCAGTAATAAAAAAAAAAAAAAGAGCAAATAAACTTTTTGCTCTTTTAAGAGATAAAAACAAAAGGATAAAGTTCAGGAAAAGGTTCCTCAGCCCTCTGCAGATCTGTCAAACAATTTCTATTGACCAAGAATAGCACACAGTAAACACACCACACAAAAGAAATGACGAAAGATGTATTTACTTGTTCGGGCCCTTTATTTTTCTTTCTATTTCGTATACACCCACACTGCACAGGCTGCATTGTGTTAATAAATAACCGGCAGCAACCTAAGTGAACAGGGGGAGGGGGTTCGACGAGGCTGTCAGGTAGCAGACAGAGGCTGGGCCCTGCCCATACACTTCTCTACATGTGCGCAGCGCGCCCACATTCAAGACAGAAGAGAGGTGTTCACAGATGGATCCTTTAACAAATCACAGACCATGGGAAGAACGGGAGGAAAGTTGGAAACAATAGTTCTAGGGGGGGAAGGAACAAAAGGCTTTTAGGAATCATGTTCTGCCAGGATAATCCTTCACCAGATAACTTGCTGTGGTTATCTAGAAATGTGCTGAACTATAATCTCTAACTCTTTAACATTTCAGTTTTGCAATACTTTACTTTTCAGACAGTTTGCAATGCTGGCTCCATGGTTTAGTTCACAGACAGTCACGTGCCACACAGGACCTTTTAGTCAAAGATGGATCACATATACATTGGTGTTCCCATAAAGTTGTAATGTGTTTTTACTGTACCTTTTCTAAGTTTAGATCTGGTTAAATGTACAAATACTTACCACTGTGTTACTTTTGCCCAGTCTTCAGTACAGTAACATGGTATGCAGGCTGATAGCCTGAGAGCAAGAGCATATAGCTGGATATTACACAGACAGCCTAGGTGTGTAACAGGCCGTGCGATCTAGGTTTGAGTGAGTAACACACTTGTGATGTGCCTGCAACGACCAAGTCACCTAATCATGCATTTCTCAGCATGCATCCTTGTCAGGAACATGTGACTGCACGTACATGTGTACACAATTCAGACCAAATGGAAAAATATTCTACATATATTTTTCCCAATTTTTTAACATTCAAAAACAGTCCAAATAATACACATGAATTGGGACTAAATTAAACAAACGAATAGGCAAAAGTGTTAGCGGTCACCTTGTTGATGACATTATATACATAAATAAGAAAACTACCATGTGATGCCAGCCTATGATATTTTCCGTGTTTTGAGCTCATCCTTCACAAAAGCTTATTTCCCTGACAGTCTTCTCTAAGCTGTGGGAAAAGTCTAACGTAAATCAAAATAAGCAAAGTCTAGAAATGATCGGAGTAGAAGTGAACTCATTTCTGTATTTCCATATGTATTGTCTCATAAATGACTCCTGATAGATAATGACCTATCTGATAGATAATAACAGATGGATGAAAGTTGCAGCCTGAGCATGAGCGAGACCCTGTCTCTCCAAAAATGAGAAATATTAGCCAGGAAGTCAGGAAACTGAGGCAGAAGAACCTCTTAAGCCCAAGACTTTAAGGTAGCTGTGAGCTATGATGACACCACTGTACTCTAGTCTGCCAAAAAAAAAAAAGGGAAAACCCGGCCTCAAAAAAAAAAAATAATAATAAGTTGCCTTTCAAATTAAGACATGAAAAAAAGGGAACTCATTCTGAATTACACACCAGAAGATCTTCCCCTAAGCCTCCAAATTTCATCCTCAAAAATGGCAGCATGGAGAATAATCTGATGCCAAAGTTTGTCAACTTGTACGACGGGGCTATGTTTATTCAGTGAGAAATGTCTAGGTCATATGCTCATCCTCTTCTCTCTGGCCTCACTGCTCCCTCTCCATATTGGCCATATTTCCCCTCAACATCAAGAGTAGTTCAAACAGGCATGCTGGGAGTCCTTGAGGTCTCCGAACTCTGGGAGCAGGTGGCAAAGGAAATTCAGAGTGAGCTCTCCACTGGCTCTAGTGCTGTCCGTGCCTTCCCCACAAGCAACTCCTATTAAAAGAAAAGACCAAGCATCCACTAGAACACCACCAAGCAGGCCTATTTAATTAGGGCAAATGCGTGATAGCCACTTCTTCATGTTAAACACACAGCCACACAGGCTGGGAGGGCTGATTAATTTTAATATGCACGGTCCTGACAAGTGCCTCAAGGGTAACTGACTGCAAAACACACACAGAGGGGCAGACACACAAAATCCTCCAGCTCGGCTGATAAATCAGCCACAGAAAAATGCTCTGTACGCTGCCCAGATTAGAGTGTTACTATTCAGCAAGGGCCTGGACCTCTAACGTGAGGGAAAAGAGGCCTCAGAAACAGGTGGCTGGCTCTTCACTCTTGAATTAATGATATCCCCAAGAGCTGTGACACATGAGCACCAAGGAGGGTTGGCACGATCCCCTCCTGTTTATTTGTAAATGCACAGCCTGGGTCAATGGGTCTTCCTTAAATGATCCACACATTGAAATTGAAAAGTCTGGAACTGACAGTTTCAGTTAAAAGCAAGAAAAATAGGGGTACCCATTCATCTGAAAGGCTTAGAGAATATTAGACACATTTGGATAAAGTGCTGGTTGGAATGATTGAAACAGTCCTGTTAGTAGAGAAACTCGTGATGAATTCTTTTTGAACCCGAGACAATAGGCAAATAAAACAAGAATGATCGCTTTATTATCAGATGACGAAGAAGACAACAGATATAATCTTAAATGCATAGCATCATTAGATTTTATTAGCAAAAGTTGCAGTTAAAAAGAAAAAGAGAAGCCAGTCCATGGTGGCTCATAGCTGTAATCCTAGCACTTTGGGAGGCCAAGGTGGGAAGGTGGCTAGAGGCCAGGAGGTTGAGACCAGTGAGATCCCACCTCTACAAAAATTTAAAAACAATTTAGCTGGGTGTGGTGGCACATGCTTGTACCTCTAGCTACGTGGGAGGCTGAGGCAGGAGGATTGCTTGGGCCTAGGAGTTTCAGGTTGCAGTGAGCTAAGTGAGCTATGATGACACCACTGCACTGTAGCCCTGGCAACAGAAGAGAGAGAAAGAGAGAGAGAGAGGGAGAAAATGGAAGCTTCTCTTGGCCAAATGGTTTTCATACTCAGGCAACAACCCTGGATCGCAGTTCAAGGACTGACTATATAAAAAGATCATTAAAGGCAATCCCTGATCCTTCGTGATGCAAGCCAGAGGTCTTCCAGGAAAATATAAAATTAATTTTCTATAACACTTAATGAAATTAACAACACCCAGACACACTGCAAGGATGGATGATACCACTTGAAAAGAGATGACAGGGAATAAGTTTCACTTTGCAGTTGAAAAATTACCAGGCTTCCAACTCCACTAACTCTGCGCTAAAGTTAAAACACTTGTTCCTGAAGAAACAGGCTCTCCAGCATTGGAGGGCGTCTTCTTGTCCTGACCTATAAAAAAATAAACTCTTTTCTTTATCATAATTTTATGAGTGGTGCCTTTGAAAAGGGTGCCTGGAGGTGAGACGCTAGCTTGCTCGACAAGAAGAGACATTTTGCGGTGACAGGCTGCACAGATGAACGCGTAGCCACAGCCGCATTAGGAGTGGCCTCCAACAGCAGCGGGAGTGTGAGGAACCAGACTTAAAAGGGCTCCATTGAAAAGTCCCCTTGTTTGTCCTTCAGTGGAACAGCACTTACAAAGCCTCTTCAACGCGGACTTTGTCAAAAGGACAGTGAGTAACTAAACAAAAGCAAGGCAAACCTCTGCCAATTAAAGTATCTTTAGGCTTTTCCCCGATCCATTCACTTTTTATTTTTCCCACCTCATCAAATGTGATTTTAGAACAAGAGTGAATTTCAAAGTGCCCTCTTCTTTGCCCCAATTAATGCACTGCTTTGGAATTTTGAATTTAGGAAAAGCCAATCTCCATAATTTCCCCATAAAAAAAAAAA
>NW_003852452.1:3676013-3681726 GCF_000181295.1 Otolemur garnettii
TGCTCAACAGCAGAAATTCAAATTATAAGAATCAGCGTTTTGATTTCTAACGGAAACTTAAACATTAAACATGAAATGCCTGCAGAGATGGTCACAGGGCCAAATATCATGCACCAGGGGCCTGTCTCTTTGACAGAATAATTACATGAGATTCCGTAGCATACCACGGATGAAAATAGACTGCTAGTAATACCAACTTCAGCACCCCTAAAATAAGTATTAAAAAGCAAGGGGGAAGAAAATGTTTTTATATCTATTTAGAGGATGTAATGGTGTTATAAGTCTTCATCTTTGTAATAAAAATTAACAGGACATTAACAAATAATAATGTGGGGGAAAAAAACACAAGTAAAATATCACAGAAGGTGCAATCAGCTAAAGTGAATTATTTTTTTGTGACATGAGACTATCCAGAGATACATGATATAGGAATGTCAATAAATGTTTCCAAGTTTTAAGAGAGGATACTTCATGAACAATTTATGCATCACTTTCTGTTCATAAACATCTAGGAATGGGGTTAAGTGGGTGTTTGGGGTCCGTGCCACCAAGGATTTGTATTGTACTGTACAGTGGCAGGGAGGGAGAGAGAAGAGAGAGGAGAGAGGGGAGAGAGAGGAGAGAGAGAGAGAGGAGAAGGGAGAGAGAAGAGAAAGGGGAGAGGAGAAAGAGGAAATATGAATAAAAATCCTGGTGTCTTCCTTCACTCAATAATTGCCTACAGTCCATAGATGATTCTGTGGGGGAAGACTTGAGGTTTGTGAAAATATACACTTTTTCAAAGACACATTTCATTATTTTTTAGATCTCACAAGAGAACTCTTTTTGCGAAGTTCCCACTAAAAGCAATGGACCGTTTCACGTAAAGGAACACTGGGTGACCTGGTACCAAGACATTCACATAAAGGAACGCTGGGTGATCTGGTACCATGGATCTTGAAATGCAAAACTGTGAGCCATGCTTTCCTGAAGAAATGCAGGGACTAAAGTTCTAGTTGTACATACGATCCTGAAGTCTAGTTCTAGTAAAACCCAAACCTCGCAAATATAAATGCAGTTTCTTCAATACAAGGAGCACACTCATCGTGGCAAAACAATTTTGGAAGTGTGGGCGTCACACTCTGGGAAAGGAAGAAGAATACTGACAGATACAGACGCTAAATAAAATCAAGCATATGTGGGATCCTAAAGGGGGCCACACACTCGCGCACACACACACACACACGCACACACATGCACACACACACACGCACATACGAGCACCAGAAAAGAATGCAAAGAAAAAGAGTGAAATGGCGGCAGAGGTGGGGTAGGGAGGAAAAACAAATAAACCACACTGGAGAAAGCCAGACTCTTTCCAAATTCTGGAAGTTTGGGCCCCAGGTGTACCTGTCTTCTGTCCACAGTCACATACATCCCGGAAGTAGTGATACTACAATCCACACGTCCCAGGTCAAAATAGCTCTCCTGGTCTCGCCTTGGCTCTGGGTCCCGATTTACCCATACTGCTTAGACAAATGTTCATTTTCCTTGAAGAGTAATTCTTCAAGTAGAAAATTGCCCAACTATAGGTATCTGGGGGGAAATTTATATAAATAAACACCCAAGTACCTACTTGTCCCAGGATTTATATGACTACTGGTTTTGCTGTTTTTGTTGTTGACTACGTATCCTAAATTTCCACCTTTGTGCAGCTCGGTTCAGAATTTTTCAGTAGATTAAAGTATACTTGAAAAGAAGCAAGTATTTTTTCTTTTTTTTTTTTTGAGACAGAGCCTCAAGATGTCCCCCTGGGTAGAGTGCCATGGCATCACAGCTCACAGCAACCTCCAACTCCTAGGCTCATGTGAGTCTCCTGCCTCAGCCTCCCAAGTAGCCGGGACCACAGGCACCTGCCACAATGCCTGGCTATTTTTTGTTTGCAGCCATCATTGTTGCTTTTGGTGGGCCCAGGCTGGATTCAAACCCGCCACCTTAGGTGTATGTGGCTGGCGCCTTAGCCACTTGAGCCACAGGTGCTGAGCCAAGAAGCAAGTTTTTTAACTATATAATATTAAAATGTATATAATATTAAAATGTGTAAAACAGCATTATTTAACCATGTATACAATATTGCAGTGTATCTAAAGCAGTGGTTTTCAACTGGTGTGCCATGGTCCTCAGGTGTGCCATGAGAGAATCTTAGATGTGCTATGGAAATTTTTAACAATCATTAATAAAATTGTTATTATTTATTCATTTTTCTTTATTTTTTGGCCAGGGGCTGGGTTTGAACTCACCACCTCTGATATATGGAGCCGGTGCCCTACCCCTTTGAGCCACATGCGCCACCCAGTGAAATTATTTTTTAAAGAATTAGAAGTACAGTAAGTGCATTCTCTTCTCTAGAGGACTCTTTGTTTTTGGATCAACGTAATTAAAGTATGCTGCAGAAGTTTAACTATAGGCTCAACTGTGCTGTGAGATTAAAAAAAGGTTGAAAAACACTGATCTAAAGTATAAAGTAACAATGTTGCTAACCAGCCAAGATGTGACAATGACAATAACAGGTACAATTCCAAGTTCTTTATAATTCATAAAGTACTTTGATGTATATTACCTCATTTGTACCCTTCAACAAGCCTCTGATGGAAGTAGGGCAGTGAGCATTAGCAACGGGGGAAGCTAGTCATGACGTGAACATTATTGTAGCAAATTTAACGCAAGTAAATGTAATGGTTTTTTATGGTTTACCTAAATTATAAGGTAAATGCTCAGTTTTAGGCAAAGAAATCCTCATTTAAAATTAAAACTTGCATTTTCCCCAAATAATGCAAATCTGAAATCCTCAGGACATAAAATGTTGTTCTCCAATACTGCTAAATCTTTTAAATTATCACCTCAAAATCTAGCAGAGACTAAACTGCACAGGTATTAACCCACCATCGCTTAGTAATCAGTGGTGGACTGAGGTCTGAAACCCAGACACCGAATACGGTCTAGTTATTCTTTTTACCCATTGGATTCCTTTGAAAGTCAAGTAAAAGCTACAAATGATTTGTCTGAAATCTACAAATACAAAATCTCTACAAAATGTTTTTATCATTTTGCAAACAATGTCCAGAATTTATTAATTCTCTGAAGGAACTCACGAATCCTGAGTTTTGAAACTCTGCTACCCTTGAGGGAAGATGTTAGAATCCTTAGGCGGCTGGAGGGAATGGGAAAGGTATTGAAAGGAACTAGTTCCTTTTTTTACTATTAGCCCCTGAGATAAACTAGGGGCAGGGGGCATAGAGAGGAAGATCCAACAATAAACTCATAAACAATATGTCTTATGAGGAGCCCAATCCTGAACCCACATAAGAACTATGAACTCTGTCTCCGGCACCAGCTCTACTTACCTAGAAAAGGGTGCTATTCTCCATTATGTTGAAATACTACCAAAGAAAATATCACAGCTTTAAATTTTGGAAAATCATTCCTAAATCAAGCCAATTCACTTTTCACTTTACCTATAGAATCGGGGTAGAATTATCATTTATGGTGATGGATCCATAGATAATGTCAACATATTTCCTTAGAGAAACAGGCAATATTGAAGTCATTTAAAAGACTACTGTGAATATAAAGTTTTCATTACTATAACATTCCATGGATATATTTTATTTATGTATTTATTTGTTTGTTTTTGGCCAGGGCTAGGTTTGAACCCACCACCTCTGGCATATGGGGCCAGAACCCTACTCCTTTGAGCCACAGGAGCTGCCCAATGGATATATTTTAGTTTTGTATACTTCTTATTAAAATATCTAGCTTGGTGACCTAGGGCAACATTTTAACCTCTAAGACACAGAAAGAATGGAAAGAAATGAATACATTTCAGAATACAATAATGATAGAGGTGTGGATATGAAGGGAAGAAGCTGGAGAAGACAGAATGGATGAAAGAAAGATGTCAGGAGATAACAGAAGGGTCTGAGTAGGAGATGAGGAAAAGATAAGGGCAATGAAAGATACAAAAACAAAGGGACCCCAGTCAATTTTTAGTGGGGTGTTAGCAAAGGCTACAAAATATCAATTAGCAGCATGGCTGTCACTCACAGTTAAGACAAACAAGCAACCACTATTTGGTGAGCCAAGCCAGCTGTCAGGAAGAGGAAAGTCACAGACCATTACATCAAGAACGTTTTATTTAGACAACTGCATACTATTGTGGAAGACGGAAGGTGAATAAACAATGATAGTGTGGTAAGAACTATAGAGGTGAGTTAGTGTTAGCAGTGGCCACTAACCCAATTCTGACAAGGATACTCAGAGAAAGTATTAAGTCTGAAAAAGTGAACACAATTTCATCAGGTAGATAAGACAGGAAATCCCATTTAAGGCAGAGGAACAGAACAGGGAACCGCATGGTGACATTTTAAAATACAGAGTGCTGAGACAACTACACGCAATTTGAAAAGACAGCAGAGACACATACACTTTAGAGAGTGGTGGTGAAGGTGAAGGGGGGGAGAGGGCTGAGTCAGATTAAATATGGTCTCATAGTCAATGCCAAGTGGTTCTGTAGAGGATAGTGCTTTTGTTCTAGTTCAAGTTGCTAAGCCTCATTTTTTTTTCATTGTTTAGATAAGAACTAATACCAATTTAAGAGTTTCTGAGGATTAAATGAAGTAGCTCACATAACATCTGACAGGAGAGTCAGATATCTGTTAAGATCTTCCTTCCCCTTTACCCAAGTCAGCAATGGGATAACATGGAAGTAATTTGAATATTCTTTCAGGCCAGGTGTGACGGCTCACAATGGCTCATGCCTATAATCCGACCACTCTGGGAGGCTGAGGCGGGTGGCCTGTTCGAGACCAGCCTGAGCAAGAGAAAGGGTGAGACACAATCTCTACTGAAAAGAGAAAAACTAGCCAGACTTCAGTGGTGGGTCTTTCTAGACCCAGCTACTAGGGAAGCTGAAGCCGGAGGATCCCTTCAGCCCAAGAATTTGAGGTTCCTATGAATTATGATGATGCCACAGCATTCCACCCAGTATAACAGAATGAGAGACTCTGTCTCAAAAATAATAATAATAAAATAAATAAATAAAAAGAATAAAAAATAAAGGTTCTTTCAACAAACCTCTTGATTATTTAGTATGTGTACTTTCCTATTCCTTAAGAAGTTTAATGTTGGAGGAGAAACTGACAAATAATTGGACAATTGGATTAGATTAGGTTAGACAGAGTAAGAGTAACAATCGGGGGAACAGCAGTTCTCAAAGGGGTGAAAATTGGATATAGGAAGTGTAAACAATTCTTTCCAGCACTTGGAAACATGACTAGTAGAACTGCAGATAGAGGGTATAGAAATTAACAAGAGGTGAATTCTGTTTGTTGTAGTTCTAGAAGGAAGAAATTTAAACTTGTCTACAAGGTCAATGACCATTTCAAAGAGATCCTAAAGGCAATATGGACATTAATACAGAAAGGTTAAAAATAGATGCCTGTTAAAATACTTGTATCTAAAAGGGTTTTATTTTAAGTGAGACATCTAAGTTTTCATAAAGGTAAAATTTATTTTCACCGAAAGTAACTAGGCTAAAATATGAATGAAAATCAAGTTAAGATTTAAATCAGACTGCTCAAATTTAACAGCTATTATACATATGCTGATAAACCACCCGTGGGTACCTGGAACTTGAGAACACAGCACACTTGTGATCACCTGTCTACCGTGGCTT
>NW_003852452.1:3682585-3708085 GCF_000181295.1 Otolemur garnettii
TGGTTTTCAACTTCACTGTCAATCTTAACTGCTAAGTTTAATAATTAAAGATTGAACATAATCATTACAAGATATAATGTAACTATATTCCATAGGCCCGATAATTTAAAACCATGAATTTACTATGAACTTTAGCATTCTATTGTCAGTTAAAGTAATACCGGACAAAAAAGAATGTTTAGCATCAAACCTTTTTATCTAACAGTAGGAAAAATCTCTGATACAAGGAAAAGATATCAACAAAATATATCAATATGTTTTCCTCCTATTTGTAAGTTGTAAAGTATTTTAATTAATCGCCTGAAAAACAGGCTAGCTAGAATAAAAGCGAGCTGCCTTTTCTTCAACCCATATGCAAATCTAATTTTCTTTCTAACCATGTCACCTCGGTGGCCTCCTTTTGTATGGCACACTATTCTAACTTCTGAATTTCTGTTCGTTTGCTTTTGGCAGGGGTAAGGTCGGAAATAATACGGACTTTCCATTGAAATCAGCTTCCCCCCTCCCTCAATGAGAGGAAGCTAAGCCATGAATATGGTACCCTCATAATGATTTAGCCGGGGCTTAATGAAATTTTCATCACAACCTGCTGTTGATTTTAATGGCCTTTGAAAACAATGGAAAAATAGCTCAAGGGAAGAAAAGATTTTTCTCTGGCATGTATTTGTGGGCTTAACATTTAGTTACATTCTCTGTATCTCAGTTCCCCTCATCTCTATAGCGCTGTCCTTATCATGGCACTATTATAATCCTTTTTGCTTTTCAGAGTGTAAGTTTTGTGGTTCTTTTGTTAAATTTATTTCTGAGTATTTTATTCTTTTGGATGCTGGAGTACAGTGCAGAGCTTCAGGTCATTTGTTTGTGCTGTCCATACTGTCATGGTCCTGATGCTTGGATGACGTAGGTTCTGGTGACCATTCTCAGGTCAAATCATGCCCTTTGATTAATGGAATCTCTAAAGCCAATGAAACTTTCTCATACATCTCTATAGATACATTTCCTCATTTTTCTCTCTTTGCAATTAAAAAAAAACAAAACCAGAAAATTCCTCCAACATCCTATTCTCTTCGGTGATTTAGTTTTCTGCTTTCTTACTTTTTTGGGGGGGGTGAGTAAGATCGTCACTTGGCTCAGATATGTAAATTACTCCTGGATACATCTCTGTATTACTGCAGTTATTAAATAAACATTCTTGTCATGATTAATTATCAGTGAGAGTGAGTCTATTTACAGCCTGTATACTCAAAGCACATGTCTAGGAATCTTATGTACGTAAACATAAATGCATGTCAGTGGTCCCACATGCATATGGAAATTATCTTTCCGGAACTTAGATGGTTAGATGCTTCCATTGTTCAACTTATTTTCTAGTCTTCCAAAAATACCACTTCTATATTTTTCTCTATGTTTTTACATTATTTACTAACAAATTACTGCTCACCTGAGCTTTCAACATATTTGTAGAGGGGACAAAAAAGGACATTGTCACAGGAAATACAATAACAAAAACAGTCCAATGTCCACATGCGTTAGTAAGATGTCTTCATGTCCAGCCTTTCTGCTGTGGATGCTCTATCGCTTCTCCTCGCATGAGGAGCTGTTATTTGATGTTATAGTTTTCTCTCAATTCTTAATACTTCTTAATGTCTCCTGCTAAGCAAACTAGGGGACACTATCCCCCATCCCCTCTTTTCTCTTTGGATTTATTTATTGAACTTCAGCCTCTTAAACATTTCTAAATTATTCACTAAGAAGTCAACAGATACACTGGGAGAATACCAAGTCATAGGCCAATTCCCACAGAGGACACCATCTGGAGATAGATAAACCAAGCAAAAGTTGCTTGGTAATACAATACTTGCTCACACAAAGCTGCATGTTCCCAGACCTTTGCCCTCATTTCTGAAGGAATCTCAAAAATCAAAATTTAACATATGAGGGAATCATTTCCTCATTCTTTCCTATGAAGTCAGCATTACCCTACCATCAAAATCAGATAAAGACATTACATAAAAGGAAAGTTATAGGCCTATATCCCTCATAATCATAGATACAAAATTCCTCAACACATCCCCAACAAAATATTAGCAAATCAATCCCAACAATATATAAAAATAACTATGAAGCATGATCCAGTAGAATTTATTTCAAGTTTTTAAGCCTGGATCAAAGTTTGAAAATCATATCACATCAACAATCAAAAGAAAAAACATTCTTAAATCATATCAATGGAAGCAGAAACAATATCTGTCAAATGCTAACAAGTGATTATGACAAAACTCCTCAGCAGACTAGGAACAGAGAATAATCTCCTAAACACGTCTTTGTTTGCAGATGACATGATTATCTATGTGGGAATTTCATGGAATCGACAGAATCTACTGAGCTTATAGTGAGTACTGAAAGGAAACAGGCTGCAACAATAATAAACAAAGTCATAGTTTTCTATATACCAGCAACAATTAAAACATAAAATTGAAAATACCATGATTTATCATTACACTTTTACACCAAAAAAGAAATAGCAGGCATGAATCTAACAAAATTTACAAGACCTATATGCAGAAAAGTATGAAACTCAAAAGGAATAAAGAGAGATTTTGTGTTTCTAGAAAGGAAGAGTCAATATTTTTAAGATGTTCATTCTTCCCAACTTGATCTACAGATACAATACAATCCAAATCAAAACCAAGCAAGTTATTTTGCAGATAACCACAGACTAATTCTAAAGTCTATAAGAAAAGGCAACAGACCCGAGTTGCAGGACTGACACTGCCCAACTTTAAGACTTATTATTAAGCTACAGTAATCAAGAGAGCATAGTATGGGCAAAAAAATAGATCAGGGTAGGGAATCTGCAGCCTTAAGACCATATGTGGTCTTCTAAGTCCTTAAGTGTGGCTTTTTCACTGAATCCAAATTTTACAGACAAATCCTTTTATTTGTACTAATACAGTTTTGTCTTTTACTTTTTATTTTTAAAATGCCAAAGAATAAAATAAGTTTCAATGAAACGATCCTCCCAGATTGCCCAACACAATTAGAACAGTAGTAGCCATAAGGGCTGAACGGACAGCTACTAGGCTCATGATTTCATCCCAATTTCCCTTGCCTGACTGGCACTGCTACTGCACCAGGCTCATTGGAGAGAGTTTATGGGGGTTGAGTATGTCAGTCTATTATCAGCTTTTGAAAACAGTACATTGTGTTTCAGTTGCAATATCAACATTAAAGAAACGCAAAACATGTCAGCATTGTAACACTCAGAAGGACCTGAAATATTTTAAATCAGAAGCACAGACACTGAAGATTGTATTGCAGAAATTAAAAGATGAAAAGCAAAAGTGAAGACAATTCTTTCCAGCAGCAATATGACCTGGAAAGAAAGCCACTGAGCAACTTATAAAATAGCTTATTAAATACCCAGGAAAAAAGGGAGGGTACGCAGTACTGTAAAAATGTTAAAGAACACATTGTCTATGCTGTAGGAGGCTTACTTAGGCTCCAGTAACATTTCAAAGTACAAACAACTACTTCTTTCAAGGAGAATCATAACTGAATGGCACCATGAATTAGCTTTCACCGTAACAGGAAAACTCCATGCAATACTTCAAAAGGAAAATATATATTATTTACTTGCTTTGGATCAATCAACTGATACTGTGAACACAACCTGTGGCACCAGGTTTTGTACTTGATTAGGGTCATAACAGAAGGTTTTCTTGGCTATGAAGAGCTATTCGCTTTGGGCACTCTTGAGAGCAGAGCACATGGAATAGATATCCTCAACAACTTTCAAAGCAAATGTCATGAAGTTGGACTGAATTTGTTGAATTTAGTGAGCGTATGTACAGAAGGTGCCCCTTCCATGACGGGAAAACATGAAGGAAATGGTGAACAGATTTATAGAAAGTGTTAACACATCCAGATGCTCTCATTTCTTTTTAATGTATCTTATATCAGTAAAATCACTATGTTAAAAGTATTATTTTAAGTAATGCTTTGCAATAAGTTGTAAGTAGCATTACCTATATTCATGCAAATGCAATAGGGCATTTTCAGTTTTATAGTATGCTGAAGTGGAACCATGAGGTATTCAATATGCACTTATTGTATCATTCTAAAGTGTGTTGGCTATCACAGAGACAGCTGTTAGCCAAAATTTTATCTCTGAGAGGATAGACTGTTAATAGACTGTTAAATTTTATGTTGAATGAGCAATGTGAATTATTCAAAGAAGATTTCTATAAGAATGCAGCATTTTCTATGTGACATCATGCCAAATCAAAACCATTTGAATATTTTTGCAAGGTACATCTTTAGGAGATATATGGCCAAAAAAAAGCCCGAGCATCTCAATGAAAGTTATCTTTTTTCAAAACACTTCTTCTTCAAAAGGGAATTTAGGCTGAACATTTCTCCCAGTAGCAAACGTCACTGATGAGCAGTATGACAGATATGAATCATATGAAGAATACACAGCTGTTATAGACCTATGAATTGGAGAATGCAGTAAAAGATTCGCTGACTTCGAGAATCATGACGTCACACTCAAATTAGCATTTCAGCCTCACCTAGTTGATATCACAAAGGCACCTAAAGAACTACAGATGGGATTGATTGAGCTCTCTGTAGATGACATTTTAAAGTCACTGATGCTAAGGAAGATCCAATTGAAATATAGAAAAATGGAATAGAATACCTAGGCCTTAGCAACATCCCCCAAAACTGCTTTCTGGATTTTCAACCAATTGTTGCTTGGAGTCTACATTTTCTTACCTAACCCACATCAAGATGCCCTGAAGGTCACAAATGACTGATAACCCCCAGGGGATCAATGGAAACTGCAGACTTCCATGCTGCAACCAAATAGTCAAATGTTTTCCAACAAAAATCAGACATCAAAAAGTCACTAAAAGATTAACTTTAAAATTAACAAATTGTTTTCATTTTCTGAAATTGTTAAGTACATAGTAGTTAGATTTTTGGAATATAATGCACCTTTTTATGGGTGTGTAATTGAAGTGTCTTGAATGCAGCCTTATTTGATTACAGGTATGTCAATGCGGCCTTCTAACATGAAAAGGGTTTTGACTCCCTGGAATACACCAATTGATCAAATGAAATGGAATGCAGAAGGCAGAAGGAGGGCCATACACATGGGGCCAACTTATCTTTAGCAAAGGAACAAAGGCAATTGAGTGGCAAAGTGGACAGAGAATGGTCTTTTCAACAAATGGTGTTGGAACAACTAGACATCTATACACCAAAAAACGAATCTAGAAACAAAACTTACATTTTTTATAAATATTAGCTCAAAAAAGATCATAGACTTAAACTGTAAAATGCAAAACTATGAAATGTTAAGAAGATAACATAAGAGAAAACCGAGGTGAAGGTCCTGGGGTTAAGCAATGATTATTTACATACAACAAAAGCATGGCCTATGCAAAAAAAAAAAAAAAAAAAAAAAAGGTAAGTTGGATGCTATGAAAATTAAAACTTTTTTCTCAAAAGAAAACACTAAAACGATAAAAATAAAAACCATACGAGAGACAACAATTGAAAGCACATTCTGATAAAAAAATTGGCATATAAAATACTTACAGAGAGAAATTTAAAAACTCAGTTATATGACTATGACTCAGATAAAAACCAGGAAAAGGCCTACACCAGCATCTCACCAGAGAAGACAGACAGATGGAAAATAAACAAGAGGACACTGAACATTGATTGCCATTAGGGAACTGCAAATTGAAATAATAATGATGTCCCACTGTAATACCTAACTGAATATTAAAATTTAAAAACCTGACAGTGTCAAAATACTGATGAGAATGTGGAGCAAGAAGAACTTAATTACATCCCTGGTGGAAATACAAAATCTTATTGCCACTTTTTTTTTTTTTTTTTGCAGTTTTTGGCTGGGGCTGGGTTTGAACCCGCCAGCTCCGGCATATGGGGCCGGCGTCCTACTCCTTTGGGCCACAGGTACTGCTCTCTTATTCCCACTTTGGAAGACAGTTTAATAGTTTCTCAAAAAGCTAAACATAATCTTTCCATATATTCCAGCAGTCCCATTCCTAGGTATTTACCCATTGAACTGAAAAGTCATGTCCACATAAAAACCAGCATGGGAGTGCTGATAGAAGCTTCATTCATAATAATCAAAACTGGGAGCAGCCAATAGGTCCTTTGATAGACAAATGGATAAATAAACCGTGGAGCATTCATACAATGGAATGTTGTTCATTGCCAGAAAGAAAAGAGGTATTAAGACACCAACAGACATGTAAGAACCCTAAGCCTTAAATGTGCATGACTGAGAGTCTGTCTGACAAGGCTACGTGCTGTAAGAGTCCAATTATAGGATATTCTAGAAAAGCCAAAAACCACAGAGATAGTCAAATAGTAAAACTATCCCGATAATACAAAGATCAGGGGTTACCTGGGTTGTGGAGAAGGAAAGAAGGATGAGTAGGTGAGACACGGGGGATGTTTTAGGGTAGTGAGAATATTCTGCATGGTACTAAGATGGTCCATGAGTGACAGATGCACTTGTCAACACACACAGACATGTACACACCATGGGTGAACCCCGCTAGAAACACATTTTAAAAAATCACTAAGGATTTGAGGCACACAAGGAAAGAAGACAGAAGAAATTTATTTAAAAAGGATGAAACCAAGTCACTAAATGAGGTGAGGGAAATTAAGTTACCTAAGTCACTTTAAAAATGAATGGAATCTGTACAAGGAACTGTGCAAAAGCACTATTCTCCAGCTGCTACAGATATTTCCTATGGTGGTGCCAGTTAACAATTCTGATACTGTTACAGGTGTATAAGGTTGGACAACTAAGTTCGTGAACTAATCCTAGAAAAAGCGCTACAAACCTCATTGCTAAACATACTATGGTTACCTCCGAAGTACTCCCCTGGAGAAACTAGGGGCCAATGCTCAGGCCTACTCTACACTTTAAAGCGTTTTTCCTAGGATGAGTTAGCAAACTTCATTCTCAAGCCTGGTGTAATGACAACTCTGATGCCACTTCAGAAAAAAAAAAAAAAAGAGAGAGTTTCAAAATTGCTTTGAAAGATGGACGAGGCCCTGGCATCAGTGCATAGTTTCCCAAGGGGAGTCCTTCAAAGGTGACCATAGTGATATTCAGCAATGAGGTCGGTAGCACTTTTTCTAAGATGAGTTTGTGAACTTAACTGTCCGACCTCGTATAGGCAGCTGGCATGCAGAAGAACTCCAAATAAATTACGCAATGATGGAAATACTCCCACCCTAAAGCAGCGGGAGAGTTCCTACTGTCTCCGTGTGGGGTGCACATCGCGCCTTCCTTTTGAAGGCTACGATGTGGAAGAGAGGTAGAAAGCGACTTTACAGTGCAGAAACCTGCCAAACGCCACTTCACCCAAATGATCAAAATCAACATCGACATTCTTAATTACACGGAGAGCATGAGATTGATAGGAGGTGACAAAAATGGTGTTTTATTTCGTGGTCTTCCTCCCCAAGCCCCAGTTAAATTTAAAAGAAAAACATCAGACAAATTCCAACAGAGGAATGTTCCACGGTCTACCTGAATAGTATTCCTCAAAACTTTCAAGGTCGTCAAAAAGGAAGGCTTGAGAAACTGTCATATCCAAAAGGAGCCTAAGGAGACGTGATAACTCAGCGTAAGGTGCAGTGCTTGATGACATCTTAAGACAGAAAAGGCACACTTGGTGAACATCTAAGTAAACCATGGCCTTAGCTAATGATAAAGTACCAGTACTGGTTCATTAATTATAACTAATCTGCCATGCTGATGAAAGTTGTTAATAAGAGTGGACACTGTGTATACAGGGGACAGGCATACATGGGGACTCTGCACTATCTGCTGCATTTGTTCTGTAAATCTAAGACTTAAAAAAACAAAGACTATTAGCTGAAAAGAGAAGTAATGTCTGAGTTATATCAGCAAACAGGGCCAGAAGAATGTGTGGCAGCCAGTTTTTCTCAAGGTGCATTTAATGACAGGAGACGCTCTCACAGCATCATGTTAAGTGGAACACAGAGGATGCAAAATGAAAGGCCAGATGCTCCCCTAGTTACAATGGGGGCGCATCCTGATAGACCCACGGCAACCTGTAAACGCTGTGAAGTCAAAAATGCGTTTTAGTACAGCTGACCTCTCAAACCTTGTAGCTTAGCTTAGACTACCTTAAAATGGGCTCAGAACGCTTACATTAGCTTACAGCTGGCCGATGTCACCTGGCAACAGAGTGCCCCATAGAGGATGTGTTGTTTGCCCTCTGGATCATGTGGCTGACCGGAAGCTGTGGCTCCCCGCCGCTGCCCAGCATTAGGAGAAAGTGTCCTACCACACCTTGCCAGCCCAGAAAAAGATCAAAATTCAACATACAGCTTCTCCTGAGTACGTATTGCTTTCCCATCATCATAAAGTGCAAACATCATAATTGGAAGCACCGATAAAGCTAATCGTGTAAAACGAGCAGAATATGGAAACACAAGGATGAAAAGGAAATTCACCGTAAGGCTGAGGCGCACCAAAAAGCTACAACTGCAGGAGAGTTCTATTTTCTTTCTTATCATTTATTTATGTTTTAAAATAATTTTTATGATAAGACTATAGTTTTAAATATCAAGAAAACTCCCCAACTATGAAAACAATAAAACTATCTGGATCCTCCCCAAAACTCCATTTTTATCTCCACCAGAAAGAGAGGGGATGAAAGATAACAAAATATCAGAGCGGTCTCGGGCTGACGAGAAGATACCTAAAATAACCTTTCATTTCTAAGCTGATGAGAATTGCAAACGTTTTAACCAAAATCCAGGTACTTGCCATGCATCTGTAGGGACCCAAAAGCATTTAATTACCACATGACTCGCAAACATACTGGTTCACACACATTCTATGTCAGACTCATAATTCATGAGTGTTGTAACCAACAAGAAATGAACTCAACTCACTGTTATGTGGAATGTGTGTATATTTTTGGTGTAAAGTACATCTGTGCAGGGCATTGTGCTTCTTTTGTGCGTTAGCTTTCAATTTCTACCCGATTGAAACAGGAGACAAGTTCTTGAATGGGATGTGGAATTCCTGGTTAGGATGGACACAGGTTTAAGCGGGAGTGAGGAAACATTTGTAGCATAAAAGATGATCGTCAATTACAGATGTTTGTACACTTTACATCCTTTGTTTCAGTGGTTCCTTGGCTTGAATGTTAAGATTAGTTCATGTGCACCCATCACCTGCAGGCTACTGTCCGCAACTAGTCAAGGGATGTGGAAAATGAAATCTTAAGAGAGCTTCTAGGAATTCGAATACATGGGAACTGAAATATATCTGACAGCTGAAGAATCACTAGTCTTTAAATATATAATAGGGTAAACCATTCATTTTGATCTACATAAAAAATAGGCCTACCTATCAAGGTAGGATGGAATGTATTCATGTACCCAGGTTTTGGAATGCAATAAAATTCTAAAATGGTCCTTGAGGAGAGTAATAATAGACACGAACAAACTAGGCTGCAGGTATTTGGCAAGGAGGTGACACTTCTGGGCTCTCTTGGCACCTGGAACACTCTATTCTCAAATCTTCAAAAATCAACCACAACTTACTCATGTGTGAAAATAACATCACAACATAAATGAATCATTTTTAAAAATTGAGATACACATGCTTAAGTGCTTCTGGGGAAAAAAAAATCCACCTTCATAGCACTAGCTTTCAGTTTGGTCCAGTTTAAGAGGAGAAATCAAGAAACAGAAGTAAAGGTTAAAATCAAAATATTTCAATCGGGAAAGAAGAACAACTTTGTTTCCTCTCCCGGCCTTTACCTTCTGGCTCATTTTTGATGAGCTCTTCCATTTTCCTCTGCTTCAAGGTGTCAACCACATCAGCTAGGCTGCCTTTGCGCCGCTCAGGGGTTCCCAGGGCCGTACTGGACAAGGACTCGCCACTCTGTCGCCCACCTTCTTCTGCCTTCTGAGGTGAGGTAGATGAGTTGTGTGGGGCAAATGAAGACAAAACTTTATTGCCATCAACTTCCTGAAAGAGAAGGCAAAGTGAAAAGAAACATTTTTGTTTAAAATCCGTCACTTACAAAGAAAAAACATTGGTTTGGGGTCTTACTCAGTGGAAACGTTTAAAGAAAAATGTGAAATGTCACTCTGCAAGAGCCAAAGGAACAAAGAAATTCCAAGAGAGGATAACTTCACTTTGCCGGCTAGCCCTCGTGCAAGTCAGTGATCCCAGGAGAAACCAAAATGTGGAGATTCTCTCCCTTCAACTGAGAACAAATTGCAATAGAATCTTAAAGTCTACTTTGATTATATGTGTCTGTTTTCCTATTTAGTGTTAATTTTATGTCAGATATATGGCGCCAGATTTTTCTGAACATTAGATAGTGTTCATAGAGATAGTGGTCATCTCTATTAAACTTCCTCATGACTTTGGAATATTTAAACAAATAACGTTATATACACTTTATTTTCATTTTCGGGAGCTGTCTCTTCTTGCTAGTACCTCTCATTTGAGTTTTACTTCTTGCCCCTCTCATGCTTTTAAGAAAGCAACAACCACACAGGTTACGCTGACATCAGACAAGAATATTGCAAATTCATTTTTTTTTAGTGTGTAATTTTTTTGACTTTTTTTTATTAAATCATCGCTCTGTAAATTAATACTATCATGGGGTACAGTATACTGTTTCTATATACAATTTGAAATACTTTAATCCAACTGGTTAACATAGCCTTCAGGTATTTTTTTTAGTTACTGTGTTAAGACATTTATATTCTACATTTAGAGAGATTCACATGTACCCTTATAGGATGAACCATAGGCGTGATCCCACCTATCACCCTCCCCTCCCTCCCCCCTCTTTCCATGTTCCTGGGCTAAAATTGGGTTATAGCTTTCCTATGAAAGCCATAAATTAGTTTCATAGTAGGGCTGAGTACATTGGATACTTTTTCTTCCATTCTTGAGATATTGCTTATGCTGAAGACATTTCTAATCTTATTGGTTACCTTAATGTACTCTGTCATAATCTTTGCTACTTTGCCCTTGAAGCTTTATTTGCCCTATAAAACAAAAGTTTTTGCAGTTTCTGCCTCTTCGTAATCATGTGTATGTGAATGAAAAACATTTATTCTATAATTCTAAAATGTAAATCATTTTATATTCTATTATCCCAATTTCCTCCACATTTCCTAGCACAGCTCTGGCAATCTGTATAACATTTGGGTTCTATTATTGATAAAAGACACTAAATTGATTTTTTGGGATTTTTTTCAGGAGTGATATTTAAATAAGGAAAAATAAATTTTCCTTATATTTCCCTTGTATAGTCTTTTCCACAATCTCACTTCTCACAAAACAGAGATTTTCTTAAAAACTTAAGATCTTAGAGTCTTACGCTAACTATATTTCTTAATTCTACAGCCTAAGTTTTCATTAAAATAGATTAGAGTGTGTGTCTAGCTCATATTCTAGATAATAGGTTACACCTATTGATGCGTTTCTCTTTACCCGTCTAAGGCATGTTAATAGGATCTGTGGACTCCAGAAAGGGGACCCGTCATACTGGTTGATAACCAATGACAGATAAGTTAATGATAATATTTTTGACTAGTTTAAAAATGTACTAAGATACTTGATTGTAAAACCATCTTCTAATTTAAAAAATAGATCAATAGAAATATCAACACCAACATAATCTGATACTAAGATTTTTTTGTTGACAAAATTAGTGAGCACAGGGACAGCAGGTATGTTAAAATCATCACTTTGTGGGATGCATCAGAGGCTCTGGGGGGAAAGCAAAAATGTTCACTAACAGAATCTTCTAAATTACATTTGAAAAATCACAAATGGTTTCCATTTCTTGCAAACATCACACAATACCCCTCTAACTAGCACTATACCTTGACCGAATATTCTGCAATTAGTGTGCAATATACTTGGATTTAGAAATCAAATAAGGACAAGGGACTAATGACCAGCCCTGCAGGTGAAGTGAAGATCTATTTCTGAAATAATTTATTTAGAACTCAAACGTAAGCACAAGCAAACACGAAAACACACACACCTCTAAAGAGAACAATCAAAAATTCACTAAGTAATTATTTTTTCATGAAGTAAATTAATAGGAATGTTTTTCTAAGTGGCTCATAATACACGTTAGCTCAGTGTCATGTATAAATAAAAATACAGCAAAACCTCTGTATTCATCTTCGACACAAGATCTTTGTGACAACTCTCCAAGGCCAAAAGCAGGAACAAACCAACATTAGCTTCACTTTGAACATTTCTATCTGTACATCGTTTTCACGACAAAGTTTCGAAACAAGAATTTGGCAGCCGACCTTTATTTGCCATGATTAAAAATGACACACATCTTTCCGCAGCATACCATCGCTGGAGGGAACGGCACCCAAATCTGTATGCAATCAAGACTATCAAAATATTGAAAGATATATACAAATAAAGTATCCCATTTTGCATGACTCTAACTTTTTACACTTTGAAAAGGAAGGTAAGTTTAACATATGCCACAAGGATGCTACACTTAATAGCTGGACAAGTATAAAATTAATTAATTTAAAATCATCACTATTTCATAAGGCAGCGCCTGTGGCTCAAAGGACACTGGCCCCATATGCCGGAGGTGGCAGATTCAAACCCAGCCCCGGCCAACAACTGCAAGAAAATAAATAAATAAATAAATTATTGCTATTTCAAGCAGGAATATTTCTCTTTTCCCTATTTCACCTGTGTGATTACATTCCAGCCTCTGGCACTGTTAATCCCTTTAAAAGTTTCATATAGTTAACAGCTGTCTCAGGGCAGGACTCCATCCTCCTTCACAGGGTGAAGAGCTTGTTGGAGAGTGCTGGCGCAGTCATGAGTCATGGAAGTCCTATCTTTTTGCAGTTTCTTCCCTGGGACTGCATTTGCCATAGCTGAATTTAATGACTGCATGTTTCTCTTCACTTGGTGTCAGGGAATATCCAGAGGGTCAACTACCAAGAGTCTAAATGGTCCAGACCAGTAATCTACATTTAATCAAGTTGTTGAACTCTAAAGACAAGCTTCAGTATTTATTATATCTTCAAATAAGCTCCAAGATCTGGGATGTATGACTTCTAAAATCTTTTGATCAAAGAAGATTCTAAGCTTTCAGAGTGAAGTTGATAATCTTCCTCTGTTATTCCTTAACAAACTTTACTTAATTTTGTCTTCTTTGAGAACTTTGCAACTAAGAGAAAAAGGAGAGTCTGCCCAACTTACTTATCTTCATAGACTTATCCTTTCTAATGCTGCAAACCAATGGCCAGGGGGTCAGAGACGCGTGAAAACAAACAGTCCCCAACTACCCCGCCATGTGATATGTGCTATGTGACTACTTAATGCCTTCTTAATTTATTCTAATAGCATTTGCCATGAATACTTCCAGAGAACTATTATTTCAACCTTAATATTTACATTGTGACTTATATAATGTGATAATTAAGAATTTACCTTTCTTTTTCTTTTAAGAGACAGGATCTCACTCTGTTGAGTGTAATGGTGTGATCATAGCTTATTGCAGCTTCGAATTCCGTGGACTCAAACGATCCTCCTGCCTCAGCCTCCTGTGTAGCTGGGACTACAGGCATGAACCACTATACCCAGCTAATTTCTTTTTTTTTTTCCTCCAGTTTTTGAGTTTTTGGCCAGGGCTGGGTTTGAACCCACCACCTCTGGTATATGGGGCTGGTGCCCTACTCCTTTGAGCCACAGGTGCCACCCCCAGTTAATTTTTTAATTATTGCAGAGATGGGGTCTTGCTGTGTTGTCTAGGCTGATCTCCTGTTACTAAGCTCAAACAATCCTCCCACCTCTGTTTGGCCTGTCAAAGTGCTAAGATTACAGGCATGAGCCACCATGCCCAGCCAAGAAGAATTAATTTATTTGAAAACGGAGAGATAATAGAGAATGACCACATAGACATGATTCTATTTTTTATTCAAATGACATTTCAACCTTGACTTCTGGTCTCAAGAAAAATACTATCATGCTTACTTCTCAGTCCTATAAACTGAAATTAAATTACTACAGGGTAGTAAAAATAGTACATGACTACTATGCAGCTTATCAGAATATAATTAATAAGGACAGCTTTTATTCAATACTTTGTGGCAGGCACTTTTTGAAGGGACTTACATGCATTATTTATCGCTTTAATTAATTAATCCTCATGGCAAACTTAATTATGATTTCCCTTTCATAGTTGGAGAAACTGAGGCCCATGGACTGAAGTACAGTAAATGCCTGAAGTCACAAGACTAATAAAAGATAGGGTAGAAAATCAACCCCAACTCACTGGGCTCCAGAGCTCTCATTCTTAACCATAGTATTATTATGGCTCTTTTTAAAAAAATGAAAAGTCTATGCCTCTATCTATCTATCAGTGTTATGGGTGAATAAGCCCTATTGTCGTAATAATTATGGATGAAAATGAGGTTTACATTTCATTATGTTCAAGTACTAAAGAAATGATACAGATGCATTTAAATTAACTAAATTAACTACATTCCAGATTTATAAATGTCCATAATGTTTATATCATATGCAAAAAAACTTTTTTTTTGAGACAGAGTCTTACTATGTCACCCTAGGTAGAGTTCCTTTTTTTTTTTCTTCCCAGTTTTTGGCTGGGGTTGGGTTTGAACCTGCCACCTCCAGCATATGGGGCCAGTGCCCTGTTCCTTTGAGCCACAGGCGCCACATCCTAGGTAGAGTTCCATAGCTCACAGCAACCTCAAACTCCTGGGCTCAAGTGATCCTTTTGCCTCAGTCTCCCAAGTAGCTGAGACTACAAGCACCAGACACAACACCTGGCTATTTTTAGAGACAAGGTCTTTCTCTGGCTCAAGCTAGTCTCAAACTCCTGAGCTCAAGCAATGCATCCACCTCAGCCTCCCAGAGTGCTAGGATTACAGGCGTTGAGCCACCACATCTGACCCAATCCT
This sequence comes from Otolemur garnettii, assembly GCF_000181295.1. Taxonomy (NCBI): domain Eukaryota; kingdom Metazoa; phylum Chordata; class Mammalia; order Primates; family Galagidae; genus Otolemur; species Otolemur garnettii. The sequence continues at coordinate 3,697,631 of NW_003852452.1, forward strand.
TTAAGTTTTAAAGAATTATTTAAATCAAACACATATGTTTTATTTCTAAGTCACTAATCAGAGTAATGGTACTCAAGAGTTTATGGATTTTTTTAACTAGCTTTATAAAATTTGTGGACATCCCTAGTAGCCATTCTAGTAAAATAATTTTCAACTTAGAAAACAGCTAAATTTAGATTATCATTAATTAGAGTCTCATGCATTCAAGTTCATTAATTTTGGTATTGCGTGGAGGCTCCATAAAGTGAACTACGAAACACAGAAAAAAGCGCTTTCATGCTCAACAAGTGTTGATGCAATTATTTCCTTATAGCTATGAGCTGTTCTTGTAAGATAAAGTAAAGCAAAATTTGAAAATATCTTTAAAGTTACATTATTTGGTTATTCCTTAAATGATGTCAACAGAGGATAAAAATATGTATCTTTCACAAATGTTGAAATGGAATTTCACTACATGTAAAAACTTTTTTTCTGTCAAATTAGGAGGTGCCAAGCTTAATTTAGTAATAGAAAAAAATACTATTGCATGAAAAACCTTTCAGTTATTTTTGAAGTTTTCTTGATCCAACTATTTTTTCATAACATTTCTGCACGGGACCACCCTAAATCATGCAGACTTCTTGGTATTACAGATCCCTTGATGATGGCTATAAATGCATTCCAAAAACATATGCATGGATACTCATGTTCCTGCATACACAATTTCATCAAGTTTCATAAAGTTAATTTTCCATTCTCATAGTTCCAGCTATGCATCTACTCCATAAATCCCCTTGGAACTCTTATGAACCCTATCATACAGTTACTATAAACTAATCAATACATGCAAATAGATGACATTAAGTAACCAGTTATTTGCAAAAAGCCTTAAATTACAGCTTTCATTGTTAAGATTCATTAAAGATATGTATGTCAATAAAAATTATACTATTCCTAAGATAAGCATTTAGAAAGACACTTATTCTTTAAAAAGTAATACATAGGCTGGGCACGATGGCCTACACGTTTCATCCCAGCAGCCCAAAACAGGAGGATCGCTTGAGTTTAGGAGTTCAAGACAGGCCTGAGTAAGAGTGAGACTCTGTCTCTATTAAAAGAAGGAAAATTAGCTGAGCATGGTGCTGTGTGCTTGGGAGTCTGAGGTAGAAGGATCATTTGAACCCAGGAGTTTGAATTTTGCAGTGAGCTATGAAGATGCCATTGCACTCTAGCCTGGGTGATGAGAGCAAGGCTCTGTCTTCAAAAAAAGTACTAAACACATGGGAAAAAAAGAATACATTCTGGCAAGCTCTGTTTTCTTATTTTAGCAATCACCTTATGATGACAAAACACACAGAAATATGAAATGCAAGACAGAACTAATTGTCGACTTTTGTAAATGTGTGTTACAATTTTGATGGCAAGTCATATCAACTCAATTTTCAAATATTAATGTTCTTGAAAGCAGGACATAAACTTAATCAAGACACTGTGGTAAAAAACAACATGTTAAAAAACTCCATAGAGAAAACAAAGCTATTTTCTTTCATGAATATGATCAAATTCAGTATTCTGGGAACAAGACATGGCCAGTTCCCAATACCTACAAAACTAAAGTCATCACTTACAGACAGACCTCTGAAGAGTTTTGTTATAAGTACAGATGACTTTTTTTAATTAAATGATAGCTGTATACATTAATGCAAACATGGGGTACAGTGTAGTGCTTTCATACACAATTTGAAATATTTTCATCAAACTGGTCAACATAGGCTTTGTGTCATTTACTTAGTTATTGTGTTAAAACATTTATACTCTAGTTCTAGAAAAGTTCACTTAGTACAGATGATTTTAAAGCCATCCAATTTAAAGTCTTTCTTTAACTTTCATCCAAAAAAGAGCATCCTAATGTGTACTTAGATCCAATAGTTTAAAAATTTAAAAAAAAAAAAAAAAGGAAAAAAGAAAAAAAAAAGGGAAATGACAGAGGTTCTTTATGTGGTCTCTTGGTAATAAAATGCCCTGAAAATTAGTATTTTGAATCTTTAAGAACATTTGATTATTATAATATTAAAAATGGATAGAAATTCTAAGATACTTAAACAGGGTTTCTTTTTGTTGTTAATTATTTTTTAAATTTCAGATTAGTATAAGGGCACATACAATTAGGTTACATTGTCTGCATTTGCTAGGTCAAGTCCAAGCTGCAGGAGGTAGGCCATATACCCTTACATTGGACTTGAGAGGGGACAGCTTATCACACCCTGTACCCCTTCCTTCCTCCTGGAATTTAAATATTTTTCACTCATGTGGGCCTGCAGTTGTTGACCTACTACTTTCACATTAATACTGAGTACACTGCTTTTCCATTCTTGTGATATTTTACTTAGAAGGACTTCTCCAGATCCTTCCAGGTAAATATAAAAGATTCAAAGTTACAATCTGTCTCTTCAGCTGAATAGTATTCCACACTATCCATGTACCACAGTTTATGTATCCAGTCATAGATTGATGGGCACTTAGGTTGTTTTCACATTTTTGCAACTGCAAATTGAGCTGCTATTAACATTCAAGTGCAAATGTGCATATAATAACATGGTATTTTTTTCTTCTGAGTAGATACCTGGTATTTTTTTGTTGTTGTTCTACGATCTATGAAAAGCTTTGTATTTTATGTCTAGCTGAGTTCTAATTTTTCCAGAATATGTAAAAAGGGCCATGTCTGTGGCTCAAAGAGTAGGGCGCTGGCCCCATATGCTAGAGGTGGCGGGTTCAAACCAGCCCTAGCCAAAAACTGCAAAGAAAAAAAAAAAAGAATATGTAAAAAAACTTACATTTTAATTTGCTTCTTTGATGCAGATATAACCCACTATTGGGGCAGGTCTAGTATTATAAATAGTGACAGGTCTCACCAAGTTTAAGTAAAATACTATCACTTTATAAAAGTGACTCCATTTTATTTCAAGTATAAGATCTGTCCACATTTCAGAAATCCCTTGTGTATTTTAGGATAGTGCAAATAGAAGTAAGAGCTGTTTGATATTTTTTTAATACCTAAAAATATAGACCTGTTTAAAGATTGCTATTCAACAGGACAGAAATTCAGCCGAAGTCTAACTTGGTTTCTGCCTCTTTGCCAAGTATTGAGATGAAATGTTAGCTTAGGCTTACGTATAATTATTGATTAGAAAACAATTCCAAGTATTTTTTTAAAAAGTGCATTCAAATGATATTAAACAACAATGAAGAATGATAGGTAGTTTAGTGACAAATGATTTGTATGAAGGTGCTTCTCAAACAGTGGTCCTCGAACCAACCTTCCTGGCATCAGGGGGGAACATTTTGTACATTTTCTTCAGGCCTTACCCCAGACTTCTGAATTAGAAATTCAGGAGGTGAAGCCCAATAAAAGGTGATGTAACAAGCATTCCCGGTGAGAACTTCACACTAAAGTCTGAGGAACATTGTAAAAACTGTTGAGAGTCAAAGAAAGAAAAACAGGAAAAGAAGGAAAGAGGGAGAAGATTAAAAGCTGCAGTGGGGAAGAAAGACATTAAAGTGATGAGACATAAAGGATTTGAGAGGAGAGAAATTGTAATAAATTCCAGGAAAGAGAATGGCGGTCGTTGGGGGCAGCAAGGTGGGGCAGGAGCCTGTAGGAGAGTCAGCACCATATGTGGGTTAAAAAAATAAAAATAAAAACAAAAAAACCTACACATGTGGGAGGAAAATGATGCTGTCTGATTTTTTAAATAGCCATTTTGACATCTGTTGAAACAGGCTTATGTTGCTGATTTCTTACTGACTATACAGATTAGAGCATCTACAATTTTTGTCAAAATTGCACCGTGCAAATACTGTTTTTAGAAATGTACCGAAAATTTGGTTTCAATTTATTAATAGTTTGACCTCATTTATAATACGTGTAAAAACATACGTTTACTTTGTTCTTTAAATCACTATCATCTTTAGCATTTAATTCCAGCGAACAAAACTAAAAATAAGAGTAAATTTTGGGATGATCAATACGAGACGGTACACACAGGGGAAAAATAGTTTAGAAAAATCTCTCCTTCTGTATGTAGGAGAGGAGTCTAATGGTTGCTTTTTTAAAAAAATACTTCAGAATCGCATTTGCTGAGAGTCTCTGAAACAAGGCATTCAGGAATAAAACGTATGTTTTCATATGCTCTCAAAAGCACTTAATAAGCAAAAGTGGCATTTAGAGAATTGCTAATACATTAACTAATAGAACCTGTAAAAACAAAGAACATTCTGTGCTGTGACAACCTCATTATCTTCCTGCCGCGGATTTGTGTGCTGTGTCTTACTCATGTTTAAACATCTCGCAGATACACTTTAAGACATTTGATGGTCCTGTCCCTGAGGGCTCGAAGGTCAGCCAGAAGATGTTTCTAAACAAAAATTAGGCTACATATCAAAACATTCCCATTTAGGATTTATCATTTACAATAAATGCACCACGTATCGTTAACGAGCCATAGATTATATTTAATAATTCTACCATGTTCCTATGAAGTCTCTAGGGTGCTATTTTTGTAATTGTTAGTAAACTTGAGTAAATACCTTCTCACTTGTCTGTGGGTCTAAAGGAAGAAATGAGACGTGCGGAATGCCTCACGTTTTGGTCTGGGTGCCACAATATTTAAGTTAGTTGCTTGACTACAAGGAAACTAGGAGAAATGACTTCTTTTTATCACACACAGCAATGACTGCCGATCGCACACAGAGTAGACACTCAGTAAAGTTAACAAGTCACGTGCTTGCTAGCACTGCTTATAGCTGGGATCTGACTACATATCCTGTAATAAATGGAACAGACTGCGGTCTCCCATGCAGTAAGATAGAACAGCACAAGGTAGGGTTAAGCAAACTGGAGTCAGGGTGTTTGGGTTCAAATCCAGACTGTTATTTATTAACTGTATAACCTTGGGCAAGTTATCTAAACTCAGTAAAACCTCATTTTCTCTATCCGGTCCATAGGATAATCAATAACTAACTTATATATGTGCACATATACATATCTATATGTATCAATATAAAATTTATCTCCAGATTTTAACAGTAATGACAATAAGTAAATGTTAAAAAGAAATTGTTTCCTTCACTCAATTTTTCTCTTTTCTTCATGCAACAAAAATAGTTTGAATGCTAACTTGTGAGCTGGCATAAAAACAGGTTAAGAAGAGAGGCTCTAAAATCAAACAACTTTGGTTCAAATCCCGGTATGACCCAAACTGATGAGTTGCATTACGTTGGGCAAGTTGTTTAATCTTTCTATGCCTCAGTTTTCTCATCTGTAAAATGGGATCATTCCTCACACCTACCCTCATTGAGCTGTTAGAGGATTATGAGTGAAGGCATAATGGGTTATACAATTGGCGGGTCCCCATAAGTTGATGTATGTGGTACAAGGTAATGAAATTCATAAAATGGTAACCTGGGTACAGCAAGAGCTATATCAGTGTTTGTTATTTTAAGTGATTTGACACTTCAAACCTGACAGTCATATGAGTGTTCAGGATAAAAAGCTGGAAGAAAACACAGAATATATGAAAATTAAAATAAACAGGCTCTTTGCAAGGAAAATAAGGAAGAGAAGAAGAAATTAGGAAGAGGCCAATCTTTTCTGTCATCCACTCCACTAAAAAATTAAACTGCATATTAAGTAGTTTCAGAGTTCTTTCTGATAAAATTGAACTGCATCCCATGGAAATATATTCTTAAAAAATAATTCCAAAATGGGCAGAGCCCGTAGCTCAGTGGGTAGGATGCCAGCCACGTACATGGAGTCTGGCAGGTTTGAACCTGGCATGGACCAGCTAAGGCAACAATGACAATTGCAACAACGACAAAAAAATAACCGGGCATTGTGGCTGGCACCTGTAGTCCCAGCTACTTAGGAGGCTGAGGCAAGAGAATCACTGAAGCCAGAGAGTTTGATGTTGCTGTAAGCTATGATGCCACAGCACTCTACCCAGGGTGACAGCTTGAGATTGTCTCAAAAAAAAAATAATAATAATTCAAAAACATTTCAGTATGAGCCACATTAAAAGATAACCTAATACATACATTATTATTATATTATTATTACTGTTAGGAATTCCTTGAGGGTACAAAGAATTAGGTTATACTGATTGCATTTGTTAGGTTAAGTCATTCTTATAATTATATCCCACTCCCAAGATTATTTTTTTTTTAGACGGAGCCTCAAGCTATCCCCCTGGGTAGAGTGCCAGGGCATCACGCTCACAGCAACCTCCAACTCCTAGGCTCAAGCGAGTCTCCTGCCTCCGCCTCCCAAGTAGCTGGGACTACAGGCGCCCGTCACAACGCCTGGCCATTTTTTGGTTGCAGCCATCATTGTTGTTTGGTGGGCCTGGGCTGGGGATTTGAACCCGCCACCTTAGGTGTATGTGACTGATGCCTTAGCCGCTTGAGCCACAGGCGCCGAGGCCCCCAAGATTATTTTTAAAGAAAAAAATGTTATGTAGTGTTAGCATGCTTTTATTGCGAGTGCATATTCAACTCTCAAAGTTCACAGTTTCATGATTATCTACAAAGTGACAATTCTGAAATGATCAAAGAAAGAACTGTTCAATTACTGCCCATTATAAAATAAAATGTTTAAAATTTGAAAACAATTAAAACATCTAAATTACTTATTATAAAATAAAATTTTTTTAATTTGAAAAAAATTAAAACGAATGAATTATTTTTTCATAAATACATGATACCAGTTCCTGATTATGCCATATTTGCATTTTCTTTCACTTTTTTCTTTGTTTGTGTGAGATGGGCAAATCAAGATTTTTCTTTTTTTGTGAGGACATTAGCACCTCTAGGTTCTCTGGCAAATAATCCTTTAGGTTCCTTTAGTATATACACAATAATACTAATAAGAGGAAGAACAAATGAAGTATGAATTCTCGTTTTTGCTAGCTTCTCTATATGCTGGCAGTACCTTGACCTGAGTCCTTCATGGACAGCATGCATCCTCACTAAGCCAGGTTAATTTCATAGCCTAAAGTCAATCTTCTGCATTAAGCCATCAGACTAATTCCATCTTCCTATTCTAAAAAACTCTAAGAGAATTGATATTCTATACTAATTAAGACTATCAGGAGAGCCCTATATTTCGGATAAAAGTAGCATTTCTTTTGTTTTGTTTTTTCAAAAGGAAAATTTCACATGAATGGACACTGGGCATTGATTTGAGATATGAGAAGCCCAAGTTTTTGTTTTCATTCTAAAAGTTTGCTCAGGCATTGAGCAGTCCAATATACTCTTACAAGATTTCCCAATTAGCTTAATCATTTATTCCCACCATAAAGCAGAATTTTTGAGGCCACTTTGTTAAATATGGAGGGATAATTCTATAGCTCACAGAATTACAGAGACATTGGTATTCTCACATAAAACATTAAGTTGTCGCCAAAGATTATTTTCAAGAAGTTTATATGATCAATGCTGTTTATAGATTTTGCTATTTTAGTTTCACAGTTTAAAAGAATTTTTAAAATACTTCTAAATTATTAGGCAGTTTTCCTGGCCAAATATACAAAATCAGTTTAAATTCATTAATATTTCACTAAAAAATATGACTACCACTCAAAGTTCCTAAAGGCAATGTTCTAAATGTTTTCTGGACTTTATATTTTATAATTGTCAGAAAAATTCCACAAAGAATTTTCTTTCTATTTAACCTATGAGGAAATGAAGTTTCTGAGATTAATTTACCCAAAGTAAGGCCAAGAAATGGCAAACTGGAGAACTGAACTCAAGATCCACTTTTAAAACCCATGCCGGTCATTATCCGGCCACACTGCCTTCCTCAACTGCTGTCAGTGCTTAAGAGATACCAAAGGTAAGAGAAAATAAAGCTGGTTTTTTTCTCTCCCCTCGAAGAGCTTAAATTAAATTTGAGAAGCACTGAAATGCACATGAAACAATTAGTAATCATAACAACTCTAATAAGTGCTAATTTGTAGAGCAGCAAATTACACATGTAAAGGAAGTTTAGAGAAGAGGGAATATTGGAAATCAAAGAAACATGGACGCGTATTTATCGTAGCACTAAGCACGCGGCTTTGAGATTGTTTACTTAATTTTCTTTCTATACCAGGATGGCAGAGGGTATGAATGATTATGCATCAGGTATCCCAGACCCTGTTATTGGTGTTCAACAAATAGTACTGAATTAATTATTCATTTATTAAATCTTTATGGATACTCATTTGGTCTAAGCTTAGAAGAAATAAGCAGAGTGGCAAAGATCCACGGCATTCCCAGAGGCCTCATCTGGGGAATTTTATGGTGTAGGTGCACACACACTTACAGGGAAGGAAGGGGCTTAAGCCAAAGAAATGGAGGATAATAAATAAGACTGACTAACGTACGGAAGGTCATTTCATGAAGGGTCGTGGAAGTCAAGTGGCCGAGTTTACATTTGACCCGGCAGGCAGCGAGGAACTATTGTTGATTCTACAGTGAGTGATTCCACTAAAGTAGCTTGTTAGGAAGATTAGCCTAGCAGTGGTATGTGGAATTAATTGGGTAGAGGAGAAAGTAGGGATCTCTACTGAATAGAGAACTGTTACCATGACACGTATGTGACAATAAAAAGCCTTCCACGAGATTGTAGCAGAGGGAGTTGAAAAGAACCATCAAATCTATCTGTCATCTGTGATTATCAACTATTTGGGAAAATAGGTTGCACTCAGCAAGGAGCTTTTTTCAAACTGCATATATTCAAATTATTTTTGTTCACATTCCCCAGTACATCACCCTTCCCTCCTCGGCCACACCACCCATAGCCCTGTGACAGTAACTTCAATGGGAACAGTGATGGGAGTAAGTATGTCTTATGGAAAAAGGCTAATAATAGACCCTGGTAGGTGTCCGGATGTTCTGCTCACAAGGTATCATATTAGCTGATGGAGTCCTCGGGGAGATTTATGTTGTTTGTTATTTCATGTGCCTGTGTGCCCTTGTGTTGGGGGGATGTGCGTCCATGCACTTTGTTATTTTGTTTCTGTTCTTTTGTTCTTTTACAATTCATTTGACTTGCCTATGAGAAGGACAACAAATCTGAAAAAACTAAAAATCAAATCCTAAGGACACTTTGAAGTAATGATAGGATTAGATAACTTGGAAATAAGGGGAAAAGAGTTAATGATAAGTAGGAGTTTTGTTTTTTTTTTCTTAATAAGTTGAATGATTACAGTACTGACCAAATGGTTGGCAAACAGGTAATTCTGAAATCAGTATATCTAGAAAGTTTTAATAAATCCACTTAACTCAATTAGTTTATAACTTGAGATTTAGCCCTGATTTCTGACCCCCCCGCACAGTAGGTAATCCTCTGCCTCAGGAGATCCAAATGATGAGATTATTACATGAGATTTTCACAATCTGTATGTGAAACATCAGAAGGCACATATGTGTGAAAGTACAAGGTGCTGGCGAAGAAAGAAAGGCTGTAAAATGATGATTTATGAAGCGTTTCTTTCCAGTGAATGATTAAATCCATTTTGGGTCATAAGCTCTCAGCGAGTGTCCACTGGGAGGAGAGCACATGGCTAAGCCCTCTTCACATATGTCTAAAAATGGCAGTAAGTGGGTAACACCTTCTCCTTCAGCAACTCGGGTTTACCACGTAGATTTTTAAACGCTTACCTTTATAATTAGATTGTGAGGGATGAAGGATGTTCGTAAAAAAAAAACAACAAAACTTAGCCTATAAATGAACACGTCCAGAATATGCAAAACAGAGAGAAAAGGAGCATGAGAAGGCTCTAAAACAAAAATGCAAGGATAAAGGATTTACGTATTCTAGGAAGTAAGACTATAAAGTAGGACAAAAAGGTAACATTGTAAAAATAAACGGGGAAATGAGAAACTGAAACAGCTTTGTCTTACAATGTAAGTCTTCTCCTAATGCTGGGTTCTTGGTAATGCTGTCAGTAAACTACTTTGCCAAGGAAACCTGGGGGAAATATACACACAAAAATGAAATTCTACTTAAGTTATACTAAACTCTATCAAGTATAAAAAGGAGATTAATTATTTTGGATTTGGGTTTCTTTTTTTTTTTTTTGCAGTTTTGGCTGGGGCCAGGCTTGAACCTGCCACCTCCGGAATATGGGGCCGGCGCCCTACTCCTTGAGCCACAGGCACCGCCCATCATTTTGGATTTTGGATGGATGTGTTGCTTCTTTCACAATTCCCGTCTTCTAACTATCCCTGGATATTTCTAGTAATACGGGCTTGGTGCGATCTAACCCACACAATAAAGTCATGGACTCTTTATATTCCCAACACCAAGAGAATATAGGCTTCATTTGAATTGTAAAGCTACGCTTTTGGCTAAGATAGCTCAATTGAAATAGTCCTTTTCTTCAAGCCTAAAATTTATCAAGACTGAGTCTCAGGATGGGCACCAACCAGGTATTG
>NW_003852452.1:3708115-3720034 GCF_000181295.1 Otolemur garnettii
GCTTTTGGCTAAGATAGCTCAATTGAAATAGTCCTTTTCTTCAAGCCTAAAATTTATCAAGACTGAGTCTCAGGATGGGCACCAACCAGGTATTGCTATACTTACTGCGTCTTACGTGATTCACATACATAGGGGCTTCTTACAGAAGTTCTTTGCTACCCACTCATGGTACTGAGCAACATCAAATGGGGAAAAATAATTTAAAAGCCCCCTCTGAGCACCTCAGGACCTTGAACAGACACAGAGGGGTGAACAAACACAAACATCAAATATTTGGTTACAAGAGTCACCCTGCATCTCTTCAATAATTTTTTTTTTTTTTTTAAACAGGATATTTTTGGTTTTTCCATTATTTTCCTTCTACTCCCCTGGTTCTAACCCAAGTGAGCACATACATGTTTATATTTCATTAAGGGGAAATAAAGGGGTAGTCTTCAGTTCAGATGTTTCCATTCACAGAGACCACACATTTAAAAGAATAAATTGCCTGAATAAATTCAATTATCTAGAGACGCAAAGGAAATCACATGCAAATGACATACGAGCAGAGGCCACTCCGACAGCTTCATGTTTATTTTTATTGTTTCCGTCAGTGGAAGGGAAAAGCTGTCAAAAGCGTAACATCTCTTCCTTTTTAAAGGCCCAGTGTCTCCGGTATTAAAAAGTGCACGGGCAATAATATCGAGAGAAGAAATTTGTCTGCTACGGGAAAGAGGAGAAGGTTCAGATTCTCTCCCACTTGGTGCCAAGCACACACACGGGCCACCATACAGTTTGGTTGTATTTTTTGCCTACAAAAAAAGCGAGGGATACCACTTAAGGTATGAGTATTCCAGTATCAATCCAGCCAGTAAAGACTAGCTTACAAAACAGTGTGTGTAAAAAACAACTAATATATTCAGAGATGTTAAATTAGCCTATAACATGACTATGAGTCCTGCCTTCTGAGAGTCGTCCTGTAAATATCAAGAGTCCCATACAACTTTATCCAAAGAGAATCTTGTATATCCCAATGAGTAGTTGTTTTGTTTTTCCTTTTCTACATAACACAAGTACCTGAAGATTTAGGTTGACTTTGCAATAAGGTTCGTGCTGAAAATCTCTGGCTTTTTACACTGAATTTGCGTGCTACCTGAGTTGTCTTGAAGCATGAATGTACCAAGTGAATGTGGCATATGTTTGTATTTTCTTGCCAGTTCCAAATTCATTCATTCAAATCACTCACGGTAGGCCAAGTTCTTATCCAATTCCACACAGCCACCGATTTTCCTAGAAGTGAATAACGGCTTTGTGCATGGAAACGGGGGAGTCAATAGCTGGTCTGTGCAGGGAAGAACTCAGGAACCAGTGGAAAGGATAAGAATTTGACCGCAGGATTCTGTGAGTGTGGCAGAAGCAAGTTTGAAATGACCTAAATGATGAAAACTTTCAACGCTTTCACTTGGGTGTCAATACCAAACCCTGACCATTTGGATAACTCTGAATTTTTTAATGCTCTATTCATATCTTTATTTTTGCTTCTTCTATGGCAATATTATGTATCACTTTGATAGCAATGATGGATGCGGCTAACTCCTTTTACATATTTGTATTATATTTAACCTCAGAATTCAATGAGAGCCTGAGAGTATATTCTGAGAAAAATAATGAAAACACTATTTATTGAACTCATGAATATACTGATTGCTATATGAGTTTTTAGTAGGCTAGTCTTTGGATTCCTCTCCAGCAGACCTCTGAGGTAGGGAATGTTATCACTGCTTTGAGGCATACAGAGACTGAGTTTAAGCCATGGGCTTCAAATTAAGTAATTTGAATCCACATGTCTCCAATTCCTTCAAATGTGTTTTTAACTGTTGTGTCATAAAGCTTCCCATCACACTGAAGCACCTAATTATTCTAGCTCTACTAACCTTAATCTAATTTTGAACCCGAACTTTGTTTTATCCCCATATATGTTACATCTCAATACCATATAATGTTTCCAACACTCTGGTTTGGTTCCCTAATGTACTTTAATGAACATATTCAGTTTTCTATTCTATTTTAACTGATTACCTTGTTCATTTCAGTTTTCTTAACTTGTGTTCCAAGTGAAAATGAAGCCATTTTGTCAAGCTCCTAAACTACATTTTAAATATCCACTTCCGCTGCTCTTCCCCCAGAAAAGCATGCTTACAAAATTTGTTAAATACCTATCTATTTTTTGAGAAGCATTATCCTGGGTCCTGTAAGGAATGCAGACACAGGCATACCTCATTTTATTGTGCTTTTGCTTTTATTGCACCTGTTTATACACTGAAGGTTTCTAGCAACCCTGCGTTGAACAAGTCGGTTGGTGTCATTTTCCAACACCAAGTGCTCACATCATGTCTCTGGGTCACATTTTGGTAATTCTTGTGACATTTCAAACATCTTCATTAGTATTATCTCCCTTATGGCAATCTGTGATTGGTGATCTTTGGTGTTTCTATGAAGATGGTTTTGGGCCATCATGACCCATACCCATCAAAGATAGTGAACTTCAATGAAATACCCTGCATCTGTCTGACTGGCCCACTGGCAGGCCCCCTTGTCTCTGTCTCTCTTTCTCAGGCCTCTCTGTTCCATGAGACACAGTCATATTGAAATTAGACCAATTAATAATCTTACAATGGCCTCTTAGTGTTCAAAGAAAAGGAGAGTCGCATGTCTCTCACTTTAAGCCAAAAGCTAGAAATGATTAAACTTAGTGAGGAAGGCATGGCAAAAGCCAAGACAGGCCAAAAGCTAGATGGCTGGTACGGAGAAAGCCAAGCTGTGAATGCAAATGGGGATCTCCTGAAGGAGATTAAACGTGCTCCTCCAGTGACTTCATCAATGGGAAGAAGCAAAGCAGCCCTCCTGCTGATCACGGAGAAAAGTCCAAGAGTTTGAACAGAGTCAACTTACCCACAACATTCCCTCAAGCCAGAGCCTAATCCAGAGCAAGGCCCTAACTCTCTGCAACTCTGCGAAGGCTGAGCAAGGTGAGAAAGGTCAAGGAAGGTTTGACGCTAGCAAAGGTTGGTTGTTGATGTTTAAGGAAAATAACCATCTCCTGGACGTAAGAGTGCAAAATGAAATAGTAAGTCCTGATGGAAAAGCTGAACGAGCTTTGTAGAAGATCTAAGATAATTGATAGAGAGATGGCTACGCTAAACAAGGCAACTTCAATGAAGACAGTAAAGACTTTGGTTGGAAAAGGATTCCAAGACTTTCATAGCAAGAGAGGAGAAGTCAATGCCAGCTTCATAGCTTCAAAGAACAGGCCAGCTCTCTTGTGGGGCCCGGTGAAGCTGGTGACTTTGAGGGAAAGCCAGTGCTCATTTACCATTCTGAACATTTACCCTTAACAACTGTGCTAAATCTACTCTGCCTGTGCCCCATAAATGGAACAGCAAAGCCTGGCTGACACAACATCTGTTTACTGAATAATTTAAGCCCACTTTTGAGACCTATAGCTCAGGATAAAAAGACTTTTTAAAAGCTTCTCTGCTATTAGTGAGACTATAAATTAGTACAACCGGTATCAAAAATAGTATGGATATTCAAAGAAATAAGTGTAGACTTAACCATTCAATCCAGCAATCCCACTATTGGGTATCTACCCAAAGGAAAAGAAATCATTTTATTAAAAAGACACTGCACTCAATAGTTTATTGCAGCACAATTCATAATTTCAAGGATGTGAAATCAACCTAATTGCCATATACTCATGACTGGATAAAGAAAATGTGATACACACTCCACAGAGTACTACTGAGTCATAAAAAGGGATGAAATAATGCCTTTGTAACAACGTGGATGGAATTGGAGACCACTGTCTTGGTGAAGTATCTCAGGAATGGAAAAACAAATACCATATGTGATAGGAAGCTAAATGGTGGACACCTAAGGGCACAAAGAGATGTAAAGGCCATTAGAAACCAAGAAAGGACAAAGGTGGAAGGAGGGTGAAAGATAAACCATAGCTTTTGGCCATAATTAACACTATTCTGATGATGGGCACATTAAAAACCTTGACAAGGTATCTATGCAACAAAAGCATTTATACCCCCTTAATACTTTGAAATTAAAAAAAATACTGCTCATTGATTGACAAATCACAAGGTCACCCTAGAGCTCTGATGGATATATACAAGAATATTTACAAAAATACTCGTGTTGTTTTCATGCCTGCTAACGCATCAATTCTGCAGCCCACAGATTAGAGAGGAATATCTACTTTGAAGTCTAACTATTTGAAAAATACATTTCATCAGGCTATCGCTTCCATAGATCACGATTCCTCCGATGGATGTGGGAAAAGTAAATTAAAAAACTTGTGGAAAGGAGTCACCATCCCAGATGCCATTAAGAACATTCATGATTCAAGGGAAGGGAAGAGGTCAAATTAGAAACATTAGCAGGAGTTTGAAAGAAGTCGAATCTAACCCTTAAGGATGACTTTGAAGGATTCAAGACTTCAGTGGAGGATGTAACTGCAGATGTGGTGGGAAGAGCAAGACAAGCAGAATTAGAAATGCAGCTAAAAACAGGATTGTTAAATTGCTACAACTTCATGATAAATCTTTTAGGGATGAGGAGTTGCTTTCTATAGATAAGCAAAGAAACTGGTTTCTTGAGATATAGTTTACTCCTGATGAAGATGCTATGAACACTGTTAAAATGACAACAAAGAAATTATTATTTTATTTATTTATTTATGTATTTATTTATGTTGAGACAGTCTCACTGTGTCGCCCTCCATAGAGTGCCATGGTGTCACAGCTCACAGCAACCTCAAACTCTTGGGCTTAAGCAATTCTCTTGCCTCAGCCTCCCAAGTAGCTGGGACTATAAGGCACCCACCATAACGCCTGGCTATTTTTTGATTATAGCTGTCATTGTTGCTTGGCAGGCCTGGGCTGGATTCAAACCCATCAGCTCCATTGTATGTGGCTGGCGCCCTAGCTGCTAAGCGACAAGAGTAGCGTCTCACTCTATTGTCCAAGCAATGGTGCTGTGGCAGCATCATAGCTCACTGCAACCTCAAACTCCTGAGTTCAAATGACCTGCCTGCCTTGGCCTCTTGAATAGCTAGGACTACAGGCGCATGCCACCAATTCCTGTTAGAGGACTCATGTTACACTTACTTAGTTGATAAAGCGGCAGTAGGGTTTGAGAGGAGTGACTCCAATTTTGAAAGAAATTCCACTATAAGTAAAATGTTCTCAAACAGCATCACATACTGTAGAGAAATCTTTTATAAAAGAAAAAGTCAATCAATGGGTTAAAATTCATTCTTGCCTTAAGAAACGGCCACAACCAGCTCAACCTTCACCAACCACCACCCTGATAAGTCGGTAGCCATCAACGTTGAGCAAAGACACTTTAGGAGCAAAAAGAGTATAACTTGCTGATGGTTCAGATGATTGTTAGTATATTTTAGTAATGATGCATTTTGATTAAGATTTGTATATAGTTTTTTTTACATATAGATATTATACACTTAATATACAGTATAGTCAAAACTTAAGTTTTATATACATTGGGAAATCAGAATGTATGTAACATATTTTATGGGGATGGTCTGGAAACAAACCTGCCCTATCTCCAAGGCACGCCTGGAAATACACAGGTTTACACACATGTACAACGTGGCATGAGTATAACATAATAGCTATTCGTATACATATGCACAAACAAAGGATAGAAAGCTAAATTAATTTCATTAATATATATTCATGAATTTAGGAAATGAAAAGGATTCTCATATATGGATTTTTAAAATATGGAATAGTCTAGATTTTAACTAATGAGCTTTAAATGTGAATGTTATTTGTTACTAATGGTTAGATACTAGTAAAATAATAGCTTTCAAAACTGTGTGGGCATTTTACTATCAATCTATCTCCCTAGGATAGACACTCAAGCTGTTTTTAAGACTTCCTACTCCTTAACTTCTAAACGATGCTTGTTAAAACTTCATTTCTTGTCCATCGCTTTGTTATATCCAAAGTGGTATTTACTTTATTGTTAGGATCTGGATCTGAACTTACAGCATTCCCAGGGTATACCAATAAGTACTAGTTAAATCCAGTGTTTTTCATGGCGTCTTCCAGATGTTTGAGGCCAGTGAACAGCACTTTTGCTGGATTTTTGATGCCGTAGGCTCTGCTGGCTGCTCACCCTCTTCCCAGGCATTCTCTGTCTTGACCTTCGGCTCTCTAAAATGAACTGGGAGTGTGGCAAGACCTCTTTTTTTCCCAAAGTCTGTCTCAACAATAGCATCGTGACATTGTGTGGTTGGAGAACTTTTGTAACTTCCATCTAGCGTTTAGGAAAAACTTAGAACCTCTTTGGATTATGTGCAAACTCACGTATCATAACTCTCTATTCCACTCAGTGACACAACCACAACCTAACTCCTGGCTCCCCCACTGGCCATATAGTCCTGATTTTCTTATCTCTTTGACCTTCCGCCCAGGTTTACTTTCTTGGAGAATTGTACATTCTCAGTACATATTTGTGGAATAAATGACTCTTGAAATTCACACCTTCAAATCTCACCCCAGGTAGTTAGTTCTGTCTACTGCAGGGAAGCTTCAAACATATATTTCTAATACTCTGTTTTCCGTCTGAATTCGCTCAACACGTCCAACCCACCATAGACAACGTGAGCTCAGAATTCTGTCACTCAAACTTACTGTTATTTTAGGCTCACTTTTTTCTCCTCTACCGTGGGCATCACCATTTTTCCCAGTCACACAGGATTGAAGGAAAAATCATTACTTTGATCTTAGGCAAATCTCTTCACCTCTCTGAATTTTAATTCTGCTATGGCAAAATAGGAGATGTGGATGAACAGATGTTAAGGTCCAATGCCAGGTTTAAATAATCTGTAATTGGTGAGTGGGAAACCTAAGAAGATATAAGCAGGTAACTGTCTTACTTTGGTCTTTAACATTTCTAAAACTCCTAGCATTGCATCTTTCTTTAAATAGCCCCCATAAAAAATACCTAGATTTACAGTAAGATAAATTAGGAACTGTACTGTTCGCCACCACTGAAATGTCTTAAGTGGGACAGATCTACCCACATGGAAAAGAATAGATTTTTCTAGGGTTGATGCCATCAGAACAGACAGTGATGGCTCTTACTTTAAAAAACCAATCTGTAAGTAAGCTGTAGCTGTGTGCAAATAACCAAGAAGACAATAAAAAAATTCCATATACAAAACATGGTTGATATAAAAATTACTTTTATTGCTAACATGTATGATTAGGTAGATTTAACTGAATACCAAACACGTATTTTTCCAACCTTGACTGGCAAAAAAAAAAAAAAAAAAAGGAAATCTTGCAGATGTGAAGGAATGGTGAAAATCACTAACTTCAATTTTATTCCTTCCTTCCTTCCTTTACTCTTCCCTTTTTTTTTTTCCTTTCGATAAATGTGTAAAATTTTCACCTGTTTTCAATATCAGCTAGCTTAATCAGATTTCCTATTTGGCTTTTTCTACTTGCAGTGAACTATTTTATTTTATGGATCCACTCAGCATTTCTAGAAAAGATAAGACAGTGTAGATTTTTTTGTTGATTTATCCAAAATGCTTAATAATTTATCTAATTTTGTCACATTCTACTGGCTTGAGCTGAATAAATAACTTTGAGGCTGGGAGGAAAATACGTTACAGGTATTTTGAAGCAAGAACAAAAGATTTTTTTTAATATCTGAACACAGAAAATAAATATAGATATTCCTCACATTCCTTATACTCTTCATGAGACCCACCCTTACTTTCCACTCACTTTTGCTTGTGGCCATCTCTGGGTAATTCAGTCCTAGTTTACATGTATAAGTATTTTTCTGAAACACACACAAAGAAGGTCTTATCCTATTTCTCAGAACTTCCTTGACACTTTCTGCATTTCACCAAACTACAAATAAGCCAACTACCAACCAAAATATTTGAGGGATTTTCCTAAATGGGACACCCATCTCCCTTCATTCCTATTCTGGTTTAATTTTGCTCCTGTGGGTCTGGTCTGCAATCAAACTAGTATTAGATTTATTTTTAACTTTTTTCCAAAGGTATATATTTTGTGTTTAAACTAAAACATAAATTATTACTTAGTGTATGAGATAGAATTTTTATAAAGGCATTTGTACAGCCAAAGCCCTTCATGATCCCCCACCAGTACAGATTATAAATTCCCAATTTTTGATAGCATCCAAGGCCCCTGAGCATATGGCTTATTTTACTTTTTCATCTTATTCCTATTAAACATGGTTTATCAAAGTCAGGCCCACTGTAATTAGCTATATAACTTTTTTTTATTCTCTCCACTTCTATATCCACATCAATAAAGTGGGAATCATGACAGTTTGCATAAGTTTTAAAGATTATGTAACACAATAGATATAAACATTTAACCTAATTCCTAACCTGTATTTACATTTTGAAAAATGTTATTTTCTTTCTACTAGACTCCTTGCCAGCACACTTTACATCAAATAAGTTAAATCGCCCAGTGTACCACATATCCCTGAAAAGACAAACTAGTACGTGTGGTATACTATATAACTTTCACAACATAACTAGAGTATCTGCTTCTTACTGTGAGCTCTTTTCCTTTCCTATACTTGGGATAATTTCCTTCTCCTCAATTCTTCCCCCCACACTTCTTCTTGCATTTTTAAATCATACTTATCCTCATCCCTCAGCTTAGATATCTTAGCTTTCAGGCAGCCCTTCTTCACTAATCTCCTCCCACGAAAACCCTCCTACAAACCACCCTACTACCCCAGTTTGGAAAATGATGCTACTAACTCTGCTTTATTGTGACATACACACATTGATTGAAGGTGTGCCATGGCCCTCTAAGAAGGTTATCTTCAAAGCACTGGTTCACCACAGGTAAGAAAGTGTTCAAGGATGGAAATCAATGACATCATTAAGCTCCCCATTTAGCTCAGCTGATGTTCCTTTCATAGCTAGACTTTCTTGATCAAAGAAGCAGCCCGGACCCTGTTTGTGAGCAGTACTATTCCAGAGCTGTGGTCTCCAACCCCCAGGCCACAGACTGGTACTGATCTGCTGCCTTTTAGGAACAGGGCACACAGGCAGAGGTGAGTGGTGCCAGGGAAGCTTCATCTGTATTTACAGCCGTTCCCCATGGCTCAAATCACCACCTGAGATCTGCCTCCTGTCAGATCCTGCAGCTCCACTCCACCCTACCCCAACCCACCCCAATCGATGCAAAAATTGTCTTCCATGAAACTGATCAATGGTGCCAAAAAGACTGAGGACAACTATTCCTCAATAGAACCACATACCAGCAATTTCTTTTTCTCCTTCAGTCAGAAAGTATTGTTCTTCTTCCACAAACTCCCATGACATATCATATATCCATCCATCTGTGTCATTTGCCACAATATTATCACAACCTTAATTTAACACCTAGACGTACATCCATATTCCCCACTAAGCTGACTTCTCAGAGGATAAAAATGTTCCCTTCTCATGTCAGTATCCAATGAAATACTCAATAAATATTAGTTTACTTGCAATGACTTCCCCCCCTTTCACTATTCTGAAGGGGTAAGCATTCTCCCTTACTACAATTTTCTCATATCATGCCAGTACTCAGAATGCTTCTAGGGTGCAAATAGTATTGACAGAGTACTGCAGCGAGAGTTAAATATGGAAGGTGCTTAGAATGAGAAAAAGATTGAGGAAGAGAGGTAATTAACAATAAAATGGGGAAGAATAGAGTCTAGAGAAATTTATGTCATGAGTAAAAGCTAAGTATTGAGAAACCACCTGGAATTCAATCAGAATACTATGGAGAATGGGACAAAAACCTAAGTAATAGTGAGGGTTATATACCTAGTTTCCAAACTTTTCCACATCCCAAAGGAAGTTTGTTTTTACCATACATTATAAACCTAGAGTCCTTTCAAATTCTTAGCACATTCCCCTATAAATACAATTTCTAATTCTACTCCTTCCTTTTCAAGTCAAGAAAGCATTTAACAACGCAAAGTATGAGTTATGCAAATTAAGGGTATTGTTGGCTACACCAGGTCAGTAATATAGTAAAGTCTGCTGAGCTACAAGGTCTCAGGTTCTCATTACAATCCCACAGTAACCATTCAAACTACTTTTCCCCTTAATCTATATTGACCAAGTATTTGGACATAAAAATAGGATTTGGTGCTAAATTTCATTCTAAATTGGATCTGTGCCATTCCAAGTGGTTTTGCAGTGCTCTTATTTCTTAGCTATGGTTTCTTCTTGTACTGATCTTTCAATTTTTTCTCCTATTGCTACTTATGCAAGATTTACTGTGATACAGTTTATTTTCCTCTCCCCTTCAGTAGAGGTGCACAAATGAGGCACTTCACACTAAGTAAATCTCTTTGTAATTACAGGGATCATATAAAAATCCCCTTATCCACCATGAAAATCTGGTAGCTATTTCAATGTGACAGAAATATTTACTCAAAATTAGATGATCAGGATACTCCCTTTTTTAAATCATAAAATAAAAATTTGAAGGCATACATTTTTTTCTGAAACATAATAAGCAGCAACTTGGGAAAAAATATTTAAAGACACTAAATGCTTCCATATAGCTCACAGATTAAACTAAAAGAATTGCAATTACAAATAACATCAGCTTTTGAGTCTTTAACACAGCTGGATGAAATCTACAACTATATGTGCACCTGCCGCATGTTATGCAGCATCCAGGTCAACATAGACATGGGTCTAAACTGAAAAATGACTTGATCTTTGTTTTGGTGTAGGCATTAGGTAAATGCTAGGACCACCTGGTCAATATTACAATTCAACCTTCAGTAGGATGTGATAAGAAGCTGACCTGTTAAGAAAGGATGAAATATCAACTTCAGACCCAGAATGATTAAATATGGAATGTGAAATAGTTGAGTAAGAGGATTAAGAGGAGGGAGAAAAGATGAAAGTGGTAGGAACTGTATATAAAAGGAATCTTGGAAACACTTTTTCAGAATTGTTTTCTGTATTTTATCCTACTATCAGGCCACATTGTTTGTTTCCTGGGTCCTATGAATTTTTGCCCTTGTAAATCCCTTTCTCCATAAAAATGAATAAATGAATAACAGACTACAATATTTTAAAATTATATGACATGACCATTGATATACCAACACATATATGAGCGTTATGTACTGAAACATTGTCTTCAATACTTTCTTCATTAATTTCTCTTCTAGTTTTAAAACAAATCAAAACATTTTCATGAGCCCCAGAAAGCAATATGAGTTTCAGGCACTGAGCCTAATGGATAAGTTGGCCCAGTCTATGACAGTAGGTTTTCTCCCCAAATACCTTTTCTTTTTTGATTATTCTAAGAACATATGGCAGTATAACATCTTTGCAAAGCTTAATTCAACAAAAGCATTATATTACCTTTATTCGTACCAAATCTTTTGAACATGTTACACTTATCTCCTTCTATACCTTCAACTTGCTGACTGATGATTTTATGAGCTTTCACCATCGCTGCTCAAAAATACAAGCACACATTATAAACCAAGTACTCCCCTTCTTCTCAGGTTATTTCATCATTTGTTATTATTATTATATGTATTTATACATTACATATATTATTGTTTCTTAAAAGATCTGAGAAAGTAGTCTCTGTTTTGATTTGTGATGAGATAAAACATTCAACATTTGAAAGCTATGTTCACTCTTGGTACCCCACCACAGAATTACTATAAAAAATTGGTTAATTAACTTACATGTAAAGGGCTCTTCGATAATTTTCTTCAACTGTGACATCACAGATAATCAGTATACAACGTTATGATAACATTACTCTCTAGCTAATCACTTTGCCATACAGATACTTAGCGTATAATTTT
>NW_003852452.1:3720360-3723082 GCF_000181295.1 Otolemur garnettii
CAAAATGACCTTTGCTATCAAATTTGCGAAACCTGCAAAATACAGCAAATTTTAGTTTAATATTTTACTTTCCTCCTGAGACAGGCTTAGCAAAGAAAAGGAATCATTCTTAAAAGTTACATTATTTCTCGCTAAGGAGCAAAACGCTTTTTATTTTCAGGGGAACTCAAACTTGCTATTTAAGTTTCAATAAATCAACATCTCTGAGCACTTGATTTCAGAGCCAGGAAATAACTGCAGTGTCATTGCTGACAGCAAAAGTAAGGCACTTGTTTACATGTTAACAAACCTTTATCATAAAATCCATCTTGTATGCCTGTAGCCAGCGATTTCATTTTCACTAACAATAATTTCTTTGCACATACCTTATTTCCATGCTACATTCTTCCTTAAATCAAACAGTGTCTCTTATTTCTACTTTCTATTATATCATTTTCTTTCTTTGCCATAAAACATATATAGGAACCTATATGTATATTTGTAAAGAATTGCTACCGCTGTGGAAAAGGCTGTATAAAGCTCATGGGTATTAACTTTGTTTAAGATATTCATAAAGCAGGTTTGAGAAACCTCGTGTGGTCCACTGGTCATTGTGCTATGAATAAGTAACTAATTATTAAATAAGGAACCTTCCAATAATGTGATTATAAAAGACATTCACTAGATAGACTTTACTATTGAGTTATAGCTTCTTGGTAAAAATATGGTTAACTTTAAACCCCTTTGTAGTGTATTTTGTGAGTAAAAACATATTGACCATTAGGTGCTTAAAAGATAATTCACAAAACTATATTCTCTTGTATAATAAATCAAGGAAGAAGAAATGAACATGAAAAATGTACAAAGCCAAATCATATCAGAAAAAGAAAAGATGGAGACTTTACCTCTTTTGTATTAACCTGGATAGAACTGGATACTTCTCTCTTTAATAAAGTATCCCAAGAATGTAAAAGCAAGCAGCCAATGAACTCAATACTAATATGAAGCCAGTAGACAAACTAATACATGCCCACACAAGAGAAAAACTCAGTGTAATCAAAGTTAGGGAAAGGGGGGAGGGAGGGGAGGAAGAGGGGAGGTGGAAGGTGGAGGTAGGTTCCCATCTAATGGGCACAATATAAGGGTATATGCCACCCCTTCTGGTGCAGGACACAACAGGGACCTTACTGAACAAATACAAACATTGTAACCTAATCATGTGTACCCTCCTATTAATCTGAAATTAAAAAAAAAAAAAAAAACAAAAAGAAAAGATGAGGATAATTTTTCTCTGGTCTGGAAACTAGAAGACAATACACTTCCAGTAAGATTTAAATTGATGTTTCCTGGGCAGTGCCTATGGCTCAAGGAGTAGGGCGCCAGCCCCATATACTGGAGATGGTGGGTTTGAACCCGGCCCTGGCCCAAAACTGCAAAAAATGAAAAAAAAAAATAAATAAATAAATTGATGTTTCTTTATCTACACTTCAGGTGAATGTTCTCATAAAAATTAAATTTCAATATTCATTTATTTATGCTTAATAAATTGATACTAGAATGTCACAGTCAGTCCGCAGTTAGGTGGCTGTGGACTCAAGGCAGTCAACTCAGTGGAGCATGATCTATAGACGCTGGGCCCTGACTGCTCTTAGAGATCTCTAGGATCCATGAAGGGAGCCCAACAGAACTCTTTTCTTTTTACAATTGTCCTAAAATGAAAGGAATGGGGAAAGAAAATTTAATGAAGACACAATAGGTTTTCACCCATTTGTCAAAGACCTATCATGCATGAGAGAAATTTGAAATATTACAAGAGGCAACTTAGAAAATAATTTGAATAAAAGCTACAGTTATAGAAATGGAGACAGAGTGATAAGATGGTCCCATGATTAGGTAGATCCTGAAACAAATCCAAAGAGGCCCAAGATAAATCCAGGCATTTAAGATTGAGGAATTCCTAAGGGAAAGGAAAAGTCCTATAAATCAGGAAAAAATACTATGACAGACTCTACCTAAAACAAACTTCTTGAGATCTTGTATTTATGCCATTTCCAACTCAAACCACTGAGAATCAAAAAAGCACGCAAAACACAATATGAATTTGAGTGCAGACTCATTTATAGCTCAAAAGACCTCCTTGGCTCAGCATCTATAGCTCAGTGAGTAAAGGCACCAGACACATATCAGAGCTGGCGGGTTCAAGCCCGGCTCGGCCTGCTAAAAAATAATGACAACTGCAACCAAAAAATAGCCAGGTATTGTGGTGGGAGCCTGTAGTCCCAGCTACTCAGGAGGCTAAGGCAACAAAATCACTTAGGCCCAAGAGTTTGGGGTTGCTGTGAGCTGTGACGCTATGGCACTCTACCAAGGGCAACATAGTGAGACTCTGTCTCAAAAAAAACCCCTCAGACTTTATGTCCCTACACAGAATTTTCTAGGAATAGTGAAAAGTTTAAGAATAGGTTATCAGCTTCGCCTCCATTTCCTGGTGCTTTTTCAAGGTTATGATGATGGTCCTGTGGATTTTCTCTGCGCATATTAAATTAAAATAGTGTAGTTTACCTATATTTATACCTGTAACTAAGAATTGAGGAATTTTTTTCCCATAGTAGTGAAAGTAACCTTATAACAAAGCAGGAAGGTTTTGTTCAATAATCATGCAGGAGAATCTTTAATTTAAAGATAAAACACAAAGAGTTATTACCAAGAGAAACTGTAAATTCACCTTTCTAAAAGAAAATCA
>NW_003852452.1:3723891-3734964 GCF_000181295.1 Otolemur garnettii
GTCTAATAAAGGGCACTAATAACCTTGTATAATTTTATTTAAATGTTTGCATCTATATTCTTTTTTCTTTCTTTCTTTTTTTAAATTAAGTCAAATGCACATACATCATGAATACATTTATGCATATGTGGGGTGCAATGTGTTGATTTTTTTTTTATTCAATCTGACATGGCTACATCAAACCAATCAACATAGCTTTCACCTCCTTTACTTGATTATTGTGTTAAGACATTTATGTTCTATACTTGACAGATTTGACTTGTACTCTTGCAATATGCTCCATAGGTGTGGTCCCGCCTTTTACCCTCCATCATACCTCCCCTCTCCCCTCCCTTCCCACTCCATTTCTCTCCTTCATCTGCATCTATATTCAAAGTGTAATATATTTTATTTTTTTATTTGGAAAGGGGGTTTGGTATTAAGTTGTGCTAACTGTGTAAAAGTTGAAATTTATTTTTGGTTTGGAAAACAGTTTTCTATAACATGAATTCTCTATAAGTTAAAAACACCTAGGTAGGCACAACTGCTATTTTTGAAAGTTATTCTTTGAACTAAGTTTTTTTTTTATAAATAGAATTTGTTTATGTTTTATCCTCTCTTAGTAGTCCTGAGAAATCATACATCTTCAATAAGATTATGAAATTTATAAATTTATAAATAATTTTATGCAGCCACATTACTATTAAGTGTTCGATGGGATGTTACTTCCCAGTGATTTATATTTAAGATTAAAGAAGGGTTCTATGATGAAGTGTGGGATTCTCCATGCAAGATAAATCTACCTCGCTCTCTGAACACCAGAACTGACTTCATAAAATCTTTAATATCCCATGTAACATGTGAATATCAAAAAGTAGGACACTTTCCGACATATTTTCTAAGTTGATTTAATTACAGAACCTTTGTCTTAGAAACTATATGGAACATGTACTCTGTAGAACAGAAATTTGAAAATGTTAGAATATATCATAATATAATAAAGTACAATGTCTCTATACAGTAACGATATACAGTATACAGTAATAATAACCTTTATCATTTCAGTTTTATGTTTGCTTGCTGTTTTTCATTTTTTTATTAATACAGGAAAAAAAATCTGCCTGATTTTCCCCCAGTTCATGTATTTTGTTATATTCCTTATGTCCTGCTCTATGCCTTTCTTGGGGTTATTATAATTTTGTGCTTCTAAAGTTATTTGAAATATTGAGATCTTTTTCCCATTCATTCTATCTAATAATGAAAGCATTGAAAGTTATATTTTTTCAAATATTAGAACTCTGATGATATGAGTTTTAGCATAAATATTCATGCTGTTATTTTTAAGAAGTTTTTCATTAGTTTTGATTCTCATTTTAACACAAGAATTATTTAGTAAGGTCGTTTCATAAAGCTTTTCAAGTTATCTGTAGACACATAATAAGTCAGCCTTATTACTTATACATATGTGTCAAATCCTCCATGTCTTTGTGTCCCTTCTATTTCATTTACCAAACAGGATACTTCAAAATATTTCATATGGTTTTGTTTTTGTCAACATCTCCTATTTCTGAAAATGTGTTTCATTAAAGAGCCCGATATATTAAAGTAACTATTTCCTTTTTATAAGTTCATTCAGTGATTAAATACTTAGTACATTTTATCTCTGTATCACATCAAATGACTCTATCCCAGGAATTCAATTTGACCAGGTGAGATATTAACAATGCTACCTTTAGTTTTTGTTTGTGTATCTTCTACTTTTACCATTTTCATGTTATTTTGTTTTATGTCTTGCCTTTTTTAAGGGGCATAAAACTATATTTAAATGACACAAGAAAACGGTAATCTATTAAAAAGACATTTACTCATTTACATTTAGTGTGATAACGGACACCCATCTTTACTTCCTGTTTTATAGGCATTCTCTATTTGTCTGTTTATATATTTTCTCTTTTCCCTAGTTTTTCCACTTTTTTGTGGAAAATACCATATCACACTGACATCCCAAATATTGAGGAGAGTTCTTCAGAGAGAATTTCTAATATTCAAAAATACTCTACTTATTGCAGGCAGTCACTTGTAGAAGAAGGCCCCACAGCTTTCTGCCCCTCAGGCTCTTCCTCTCAACTCTGAGTTAGGAGGTGAGAGGGAAGTTTGCCAGAATCTTCTATTACTTTTTGACAAGCTCGGCTTCAGAAGACATAAATCTGTGTCTATCCTCCACAATTTATCTGAAAGAATTCCTTCAAAGTGTTAATACATTAGTGTACACAGTATTCACTAAATATATTTATTAAACAAATAAATATTTGACATGAAGAACAGGGAAAAGCTTTATGTTTCTGATAACATCATATCACCTTACCTCTGAGTCCTGAACTTAACTAAAAGCATTACTTCTCAATGTTAGAGATAACTTTGTGAGAGAGAGTGGCACTTAGCGGCTATTTTAACTGACAGAATTGTTAATGCATCTAATCTGATTTTAAAAAAAAGAAAATACCTAGGTAATTGGGCAGCACCTGTGGCTCAAAGGAGTAAAGTGCCGGACCCATATGCTGGAGGCCCAGCCCTGGGCAAAAAAAAAAACTAGGTAAGAAGAAAGGAAAAAAAAAAAAAGGAGGAAAAGACTAACCATTTAATATTAATGTCACACTTATTAATAGCTTCCAAATAATACGTAGCACACAAAGGCAACATGGTAAAAATTTTGGTCTTTTTAATTTCTTCTTCTTTGGAAAAAAATACCATGTTTATGACCATACTAAATATAAGCAAACTGTTTTGACATGAAAAATACTGCATTAGTCAAACAGTATGGTACCAGGGCATTGCAGGGCAGATTTAACTAGTTATGGCATCCTAAGTTAACGTGTACTTTCTGCTTCACAGTCTGCCAATGTGCTGACTTGGGGAAAAGGTAGGAAGGAAACATTGGATATAGAAAGCAACTTATCAAAAAAAAGTGGGGAACAAACACACGACCAGCCCTTACTCCACATCCTTCACAAGCTAAACGCTCTTCCTGTGTCTCTAAGGTTTGGACCCTGAATCTAGGACACTTAAGAAATAAACCTCATCCTTATACTGGAATCATAGGAAGTCGATGGCTTAACAAGTTACAAAAAGGATGCTAAGAAACAATTTTAAGTGGTCAAGAACAGGAAGTGGTCAGTAGGACTAACTGCAGCATGGTGGCCTTGTAAAAACTTTCCAAGGCAAGCTCGATGAATATACTTCCTAATCGCAAAAGAAACAGGATAATAGCTATGCCTATACATCAGTATTTCACTTTCTACATACACAGCTCCAGCGTGAAGATGCATCCCACTATACCCTAAGACAAATTTAGGCTCTGGAGAAGCAATAATCTGTCTCTCTTGCTCAGGTTCCTTACAGAATATAATGAAAGCTCTATGGACACGCTCACTAGAAAAAATTGTTCAGTGCATCAATCACACAGTTTCAGGGGGTAAACAGACTATATAAAGCCGATGCTACAATCCCTAAGGTGATTTCACACCTAGCTTGAGAATATTTGCTCGAGAGGTTGATGAGGAAGCAATTCACAGGCTACACTTCAGGGATGGACTATCCTGAGCAGGGGACATGGACAGCCATATATTTTGAAGCTACAGTTCTAACCCTTCCTTGACTGAAATTCCAACAGTACTTACCGAGCAAAGAAAATTATACACTGGATGTTGATTGATTTTTCAAGATTTTAAGATAGGTTAAAGAAAAAGATAAAGAAAATGAGGATATTTCCTAGACTGTATATGTGGATTTTAGAAAACACAAGAAAGGAACAGCTTCAGCAGAGGAATAAAATGAACTAATCTTTTGACTCTCCCTCTTCTCCCTCCCTGATTAATAAAGAAATAAAAAGAATCAGAGGAACAGAGTAGCCCCTGGTAAACTTGGCAATAACCCAACAACCCAGCTGCTGGTTTTTAAGGCACAACCCCGCCTACTAGTTCTCTTGGGTTCTCCCTCTACCTGTCCAGTGGGATGCATTACCTGAGTCTTCACTCCCCATAGAGAGATCATCACCAATCAAATCTGATGGGAAGTACAGAAATGGGCTGTTTGTAGGATAACAATAAGGAGCTGGAGGGAAATGACCACAGCTATAGTCTTAATTCTAACGTATAAAGATGAGATACCATTTTCAGAAAATCAGATAAAGGAACTCTCATTATTCTACCCAAAGTGGCCATTTGATCTAATTGAAACCTATCTCTTGCCATCTTAATACACAAATATTTTCTATAATCATCTTTAAATAGCTACAGTCTAACCCCAAATTGCTTTAAGGCTATAGAGGGGTAGGGGCCGGGAGAAAGGGAGGGAGACGGAGAGGGAGAAGGGTGCAGAGAGAGAGAGTCTTAAATACCATCTCTCTTCTCCGCGGCGGCAATTTCCCCAGATGAAGAGGTCACCACTGTTTAACAGTGTGCTGCCATGTTAATTTAGTATGACAAGATAAAGCAGTAATCTCGGCTCCTGGAGGCAGTAAACCGCCTGCTATCCAGGGACATGCTCAAGTCAATTTGCACTGTATATCACTTTATACAATTGCCATGACAAAGCCCCCTGAGTTCTCACATGTAAATCTCTCTATCCCTCTCTTTCTTTAGCCCACCCCCCTCTCCCATTCCCGAGCAATTTCTTTCCCCTTGCTTCCTGGAGCCCAGGTAGACCACTTTCACTCAGCACTAATCGCCGCAAACTTAATGCTCTGCACATGACAAGGGAAGCACAATACACACCCCTCTCACAACC
This sequence comes from Otolemur garnettii, assembly GCF_000181295.1. Classification (NCBI taxonomy): domain Eukaryota; kingdom Metazoa; phylum Chordata; class Mammalia; order Primates; family Galagidae; genus Otolemur; species Otolemur garnettii. The sequence goes on from NW_003852452.1 coordinate 3,728,656, forward strand.
ACTCTGTCAAGTCCCCCAATTTAAGGGAAGATGTTCAGGGACTTAGATAATCCATTGATCCCACTTGCATCGGCTTTTCTATTTCAATCTGTCGTGTTAAGTTGTCAAGGGGAGCGATTAAACTGATGTTTGGTGATTCGAGATTTACTTTCCTAGCAATGATAGTTTTCAAAGCTTGTCTTACTAAGTTCTGCTTAAAGATTATCCCTACGAAAGCTGGTATATCCTTACTGGTATAAAGCCAGTAATAAAACAATAACACGTTTTAGGTAAGGACATTTTGGAGATATTCAGGATTCTAAACGTAGGAAAGTAAAACTCAGTACAATTTGGATTTTTAAGAAGTGTCATCTACGTAGTTTTCTCTCTGCATGAAGTAAAAACACCATATGCAGAAAAAAGGGGGAAAACATGGTTCTATCTACGTAAAACAAAAATAATTATGGAATCACTGAAGAGGAGATAACAGAACAGAAGAATCCACATGATAGGAGATAAAAAGGTCACATGAAGTACACAAGGAAAATGACAGGTCAAGGATTTACCCAATGAAACAAAGGAAGCTGTATATGTTCGATCATCAGGAATTAGCAGTTGGAGACATACATATTTTGGTGGGGTGTGTCAGTTTTAGATGTGACACGTCAGATTTCTGACAGGCGAGCTGTTAAAAAAACCAATGCGTAGGTGCCGTTTCCCCATATCGTATCCTTTTAACACCATCTGAAGCTTCCCTGGCCAGTAAAATAAAAGGGATCAAAGGACTAAGAGCAATAAACATAATACTAACAAAGGACTGAACCCCTCACAGTATCTCTAAAATCCTTGCATGAATAGGAATTTTAAAGTGAACTGAAATATAACAAGTGGCTATATACTGATCATGTTGCTCTATCCCACAGCAATAGACACAACCCCCTTCATCATGTCCTAAAAGAAAATCAGTATATAGCCTTTAGAATATTCATGCAGGAAAATGAAGCCATTCTATAATATATCCCATTGAAAAGTATCATTTGGTTTTGTGTTGTTGGCTTATCCTTTTTTTCTGGTAAACTGAAGAAGTGTAACACAATAGAACCTCCAACGCTGGCCACCTCCCTACATTGCCCCCCGTACGTCTACCTGATTTTCATAGACCGGACATGCACCACATGTACTCATCTGTACGGTAGGATTTCTTCTTTATATTGAGCATCTCTGGATGTTGACCAGTTGGTTACAGTCCCTTGGGTGGTCAACGTACAGAGGTTCTACTATACATGAAGCTTAGAAGAATGACTGCAATCATCTTCTTTTTTTTTTTTGAGACAGAGTCTCACTATCTCACCCTTGGTAGAATGCCATGGCATCACAGCTCACAGCAAACTCAAACTTTTGGGCTTAAGTGATTCTCTTGCCTCAGCCTCCTGAGTAGATGGGAATAAAGGTGCCCACCACAATGCCTGGCTATTTTTGGGTTGCAGTTGTCAGTGTTGTTTAGCAGGCCTGGGCTGGGCTCAAACCCTTCAGCCTCAGTGTATGTGGCCTGCACCATAACCACTGAGTTTCGGGTGCCAAGCCATGACTGCAATCTTCTATCACAGGGAATTTGAAAGCAATTGGGCTGAGAGAAGGAGAAAGGTGATGGAAAGGGAGTTCACATTATCTATCTGACTATATGACAATCCCTGTAGTAAGCTAGTCTCTGATCTAATGGTTATGTCAACCACCTACAGATTCAGTATCATTACCTCAAACTTTAGGTAAGGAAAGTTACACTCCAATACCTTCTGGAAACACAGGCTTTGGAGACATTCAAGAAGTTGCCCATTCAACTACTTTGAAATATCTGCTGTGTGTCAGCCACTGTGCCAGATTCTAACACAGAGATAAGCAAGAGAAACCTGTTAGCCCAAAGGGACCATAGAGCTTTCTACTTTAAGTGACTTTGCAGCTCATGTTCAAGGTGGATTACCTTGGACAGAGCTTACCAGTAGGACAACTGGACCACTGAAAATAGAGAGGGAATGTGAGTGATGCTCTTCCTGGTTACTAAAAGGAAAACATGACCATTGGAAACCCAGAAGAAAACACGGCGTTTTGTTCTCATAAATAATAATAATAATTACTCAACAGAATACAAACTATTCAAGACCTACAGTATCTATTTAGTGTTTGCTATATGCCAGGCTTGTTCAAAACCACTGATGAGAATTCTATTATTTAATTCTCAATAACTTCTACATAATTCTCATGACACTTCTACATAGGGAGAGGTCCTTATTATTATTGTCATTTAAAAACAAAAAACTGAAGGCACAGTGATGCCACTTAGACAAGATAATACACCTGGTGTGACTTGGAATTCTCATCGGAACCCAAGCAGTTTAAATAAAGACCTAGGCTCTTTCCTATTGAGTTAAGTTATATTGCATTACACAAATACATCTCATAATGTTGTCAACATGCTCTTTTGACTTGGCTTAAATAGATTTAGTGGTGGTGGTGGTGGCAGTTAGGGTCGTGGTAGAGGTAGTAGTTGTTACTGAACACCCTTAACAACATGAAGCCAAAATTTGGCTGTCAATGAACAATATTTATAGAACTGAGTTTGTCATAAATATTCGACGGAGAAATAAAATCTCAGAATAAATGAGATTTCCTTTTACCAACAAAAGACTCAGATTTCTACCTTATTTGATGTTTCATTTCAAAAGTGTTTTCCTGTTGCTTTAAGTTTCCCTACAGGTTACTGAAATTTATGAGAACTGAATGTGTCTGACATTTAATATAACGTACCATTTTCTCCTCGATCATGTAACTTAAACATTTATTTAGGCACTTGATTAATTGATAACTAACATTTACTGAGCGGCTGCTGCAGCACCAGAGTGCTTCCTGTGTGTGCTGACTTCTTGAAACACAAGCACCCTCTCAGTTAGATGCTATTTTTATCATTCCCATTTTACAGACGGCAAGAATAAGGTTAAAAAAAATCTCCGTTTCTTGCCAAATGCCATATAGATATCAAACAGCAGAACTTGGAATCTGCCCAGTAATTTTGTCACTAGGGGCCGTGTGCTTAACCACTATGCCATGCCAAGTCTCTCACAGCGAGAAAAAAAAAATGTCATGCTAATTGTTATGTGAAAGGTTTAACAAATAATCCCTTGGAATCCCATATATTGCCCAACAGCTTATACAGACCTTCTTTACACATTTTTAAAATAGTCAAATCCCTCGGCCCGTTTAAAGCCAGCTAAAAAGATAAAAAAACTAGGTTATCTCTGAGTTAGGGTCGGATAAACAATCAAGTAAGACCGTTCTACCTGCCTGCTTGCACAAGTATTTCTAAAGGCCTTTTGAAATTGTTTATTCTGTAGAACTGTAACAATGGATTTTAATGTGTGTATGAGTGGAGAGGTAGTAAGGGCAGTGATTAAGTACTTGGGCCCCCAAGTCATGAGCCCAAACTGTGCCATTTATTTATTAGGCAAGTCATTTTAACTATCCAGGACAGTTTTCCATCTGTAAATTGGGGATAATCACATCTACTGAACTTACTGGGTTGATAGGGTATTAGCTGAAAGAAACCTAGAGTGGCTGGTATCCAGAAAAATACCAAGATATTATACATTTCCATGCTCTTCAATTATTAGGTATCTTATTCTAAAAAGCAATGGCTGTTGAAATCCCCCAGATTAGAGTTACACCTACCAGACTGAAGGCAGGCTGTAAGATATATTCACACAGGACTTTCAAAGTTGCTTCTTATGTTCTACTGATGACCCCAGGGAAATCAGAATCTCAGATACACAAGAAGCATGTTCTCCGGCTCCTACGTCCCTAGTGGTACAAAGCATGCCAGCCACTGCCACAAAGCCTGAGATGGATACTGATAACGGCCTGGCAACCTCCCCTCCTCCAGGATGTATGTTTACACAGAGGGAAAGGTTTAAGGGTGGCCAGGGAGGTGGCTGCAAGGCTTAGGACATTAGTCAGTACAAAGCTGTAAATTACTGTAACTTATTTCTCTCGTTAATAACAGATCTTGAATTTTTACATGGTCCCCATTTTATACTTTTTTACGTAAATAAAAAGCTACTGAAAGGTACTTTTGGAGTTACAGCATCTCTGTCTTTTTCATATCTACCCTTAAAGGAGGTAAAAATTTAAAATTTTTTTATTAACCCTTAGAATAGTCTTTCATAGTACAAGGGATATCGACAAACAAGATTAACTGTTTTATCTCAAGACAGGCTGGATTTTTAAGAGCTCAGAAGAGACACCGAGTAAACACTGCTTCTCTGTATAATGATAACACTGTTTGCCTTGCTGCCACAGAAGCAGCCTTGACTAAATAAGACACAAAACCCGGTCACTTGTGTTCATTGACTTTATCATGCGATGTCAGTGTCGCAGAGCTGGCCAAGGCTGCTCTCCTTGTATCACACCTCATCTGCTCACAAGGATCTCTCCTAAAAAGTGGTTGATGAGGAAAAATTTAAAAGGCACTTTGCTTTTGCACAAAGAAGATATGTAACCAAACAGACCACTTACAATCGTCGTCTGAAGTTAGCTTTATATTTATTTCCCATAGCAAAGAACTTTGCCCCTGCCCTGTCTAGTAGAACAGAAAAAGAAATTACTCTCTAAAACAAAACAAAACAAAAAAAAAAAAAAAAAGGGAGAAAAAAATGACACAAGATAATCAAAATGGTTAGCATATGGAAATACCGTCCTGAATTTGATTTTGACGCCAGCCTTAATGCTAGACAGAACAAATTATTAGCATCTCAGACGTGTGGAAGAAGAAAAAGGTTTAAGTATATTTTATGCTTTTAAATTCACCTAATGTGGCACCAATAGTGTTCTAAGTATTTTGAGATCAGATCCTCATCTCTTAAGGATAAATTTTCCCGTGAACATACTTCTCCCCATTGGTCTATTCGATTATTCCATACTACAAAATTATTTGTCTTCTTTTTTTAACTTATCACCTCAAATCAAAGTATTTGTCATTGTACATTTTTTTAAGGGAGAGCTTTTTGAGTATAATTGCAAAATACGTGAAAAAACTACACTCAAAATCCAGTGCTGTGCTCCTTTAAATTATTTGTATGACTTCACTTTCTTAAGATCCAAATGAAGGGCTAATGGTTCTGCTTTTTAAAGAGGCTTCTGAACAAAGATCAATTTTTTTTCCTTTTTAGGTACAATAGATAGTTGTGTCTAACTGACATGGCCAAGAGAAAACATGGCTCAAGTGTTATTTGAAATCCTTGGAGGTCTACTTTGAGCTCTTATGGACAAATGAGTTATCAAGTCTTAGGGACCTCATTCCAAGCCCTAGAAGTCAGGCACCACTAACCCTGCAGGATTCCTATTTCTTCTGGACTCCCTTGGATGACTTTCATTCACTGTCACTCATACAGTGACACTAACATCAAAGTTACTTTCTAATTATGCAAATGATCTCCATCCCTACGTCTTATACTCTTTAACAGTCGCTAAAAATATCAAGTTTGAAAAATACACTTGAAGACAAAAGAGTTAGTTACATCAAGAACTGTTTAAAACTAAGGGCAAAGGCCACCAGATCGTGGACACCAGCTACTGACACACAAAAAAGCAAAATCCACTAACGCACTAGTTCCCAGAAATGCACGAGGTCCAATTTTCAAAAAACAATTTGGAACCAAATCTGGGGTCCAACTCTTCTTTGGCCAAGTAAGGATAGTGAAAATAAAATTGCCACTTATTTTCAACATTGGATCATGAAAAAAGAGGAAAATAAGAGAATCTCAGAATAAACTGAAGACATACACTGTATAGTTTCAATGAAGAAGTCACTGAAGATCACTACAGTTTTCCTGTTTACTAAGAAACAGTTGAAGCTTTATCATAAATCCAATTGATCTTTATTAATCACATGCAGTAAGAGAAACACATGACGACAGGAAGGTCTGGCAACCCCCCAGAAACAACATATGTACATAAGAAGGAAGTGTACACCAGAACCCAGTGGTGCTGGTGCTGCTTCTCCTATCCAGTCTCCCTTCCTGGTAATGGCCCTGTTTAAGTCCACATAAGGACCCATTATGAATGTTTTCTGATAGAGGCAACGCTAAAGAGAAAGAAAAAGAGCAAAAGAAGAAAAAAATCAAAAGAAGAAAAGAGGAAGAATTGGAAACAAATGGTCCATGGTACAGAATCCATTCTGGTTGCAAAACAAATTTTCTTTTTTTAATATTCAGATGAGTGTAACAGTACAGACTGTGTGCACCTGTGTTTGTAAGGTAAAGTCTGCACTGCACACCTCACAGG
>NW_003852452.1:3736835-3739007 GCF_000181295.1 Otolemur garnettii
GCCTGTTCCCACAGCACTAGAAGCCCTTGCCTGTTCCCCTGACTGCATAGTACTGTGTGGAGATATAAACGGCAGACTCCTTAGGTGTCCTGAACTATCTCTTAAGTCCCACACAGTACTTTTTTCAAGATCCAGTTAACTTTACACTCCGCAGCAGTACTTCAAATACCACGCACATCAGAGGAATCAAGGTTCCTTTACTTAACATTACACTTCCCCTCCCACCACCAGAATGAATAGAATTGTATGTCAATAGAACAAAATGATCTATTACACAACTGATCCAGTGGCTCTGACGGACCCCAACTGATTGTTTTTCACATATCCCCATTCTTGCTAGCCCTGGGGGTAATTTTCCAAAACAATGCAAGTATAAAAACTGCACCACTTACATTGAAACACAGAGCCTGGGATTGTATTTAGATAAAAAGCTTCACGTGGTATTTTGTGACAACATTTACAGAATAATGATTGTAACAATGTAATTTCATTGTATGATAAACATCAATTTACCATAAAAAACAAATACAAACTTGTCACCATTTTTACCTTGTTTCAATGGAAATGGCCTTGTTCAGATAAGCAAGCCTATCTCTTACAGAAACAACAGTTTATAGATAAACTGTGTGAAATCGGGGGGGTGAGTGTGTGTGTGTAGAATTATACTGCCTGCTCTCATAATTTTATACTGACACACTGCACATATGGCTTCCAAGCTTACTTTATCTGAATCTTTCTGAATCTATTCTCCATGCTATTAAACCGAGCACATTCCACATCGTTCAAAAGTAATTACACTTTTGTCTAGAGTGTAGGAGACGGCTCTCCCTAAACAATGAAATTCTCATTATTAGAACTGGCACAATAACCACGCTGGTTTAACAACAGTATGCATTATAGCATCACAATAACTTATGCTAAGTTTGATGTACAAAGGTAACCAGAAATTTAAAAGCTTATAAAAAGCAGCATATAAAAATAGAAATCTTTACCATACCATAATTAAGGCCCTATTCTGTGACTTATTTTTAAGTTACACATGCATTTTTTTTTCCCTCTTTTCCTTGTTAAGTTTTCTGAACAGTATTTCACACATAACACGATCCTAGTCAAACATCGAAAACACATAACTGACTGTTAGATTGCAAGCAAAATTTATATAAAGGGGTATTTCAAGACACAGCTATAATATAGCAATTAAAATTATTTTGGGTAAATAAAGCATTCCAGGAGCTGACAGAGAGCCTGAACAAGTAAAAGCCTTTCTGTGTCATGTGCCTTGAATGAATTCTTTCAATTTTTAGGCTCTATTTCATATATTAGATCCTGGCTTTAATGATATACTGGCGTCTCAGCTATATTTTGAACCTTTATGGAAGATCAACTTAAAAAGACAACGTTTTTCTTCTTTTGACAGACTCAAGAAGAAAATGACTCACTCTGAATGCTGTTTTATGATAATTAGTGTTTCTGTAATGTTTAAGCACATTAAAATTAAGATATATCATATCATTAAGCTAAAGTACTATACACCCATAGTTCTTTAACAATTCCAAGAAATGTCATCACCATCAACAATAAATGAGATACTAATAAAATCATACTTCCAAACCCTATAGGTCTTGAAATGTTAAACATACACATAAACATATAGTATTTATTTCCTAATAAAATTTGGCTATCTCTAAAATAAGCAGCTTAAATTATTTTTCAAAATAAAAATGTCACATTCTTCACTCAACACAAAGTAGCATAAAAAGTCAAATGAGAGTTTGGGTGAGATAGAATATGCTTTTTATATAAAAGAGGAAAGGACACTGATTATTCAGTAAGTACAAGTGGTCAAGACTTCCATTTCACATCACACTTGACACTAGAACAACAATCTAACCAACGGAAGTGTCAGGCAACCAGATAGAGTCTGAGCACGAGGGCCACCATGGGGTGGCGGGCTGCTGCTGCTGACACACCTGCCTTCTCCTTGGACATCCTCTGCTCCCTTCTGCTGTCCATGAATACTCAATGTCTACTGACATGAGGACGTATTCTGGACAGTCCTTTCCATTATCATATAAATCATCTGTTAGAACTATTATTAAAAATGAGCCAAAAATTACAGAGATTTTGACTTTTCTCTGAACCTTTGAAGTGACAGCCTCCAAACTCATTTTT
>NW_003852452.1:3739198-3742668 GCF_000181295.1 Otolemur garnettii
AAGAGACTCACTTGAGCCCAGGAGTTGGAGGTTGCTGTGGGCTATGATGCCATGGCACTCTACTCAGGGCAACAGCTTGAAGCTCTTTCTCAAAATAAATAAATAAATAAATACAATAAATATAATAAAATCAACAAAAAGGGGACATGGGAGCTATTTGGCCACCAATAAATCCCAGGGATATCAGAATCCGACTTTCACATTGCTTTTAACTTTTTGATAATTATATGGGAATCAAATTTTGCTATTAATTGCCTGTAAGATTATGAGAACTTCTGTGTGGGAACTGACAGAATCAGTCTTTTGCATAAACTTAAACAATAATCTGGGTCTCAGTCTTGTATTAATTAGAAATCTGCGAGTATTTTATAAACATGTGTATAGTGTTCTTAAGACCATTCATCTGCACTGCACTCTGGACAATGAGTAACATCTTCCAAGAATAAATTAACTTTTAGTAATCATGCCAGTCACAGTTATTTGGAAGTTGTTCTTAGTTCGGTACTCAGTTTATTTCTATAAAACACAAAGGCAATAAACACGATTTTGAAAATTATAAGGAATTACGTCCTTATCTCAATTCCAAGCCTTAATGCTTATATACCCTAAATCTAAATAAGAGATCTTAAATCCTCAAAATTGTTATATGGCCATTAAATACACAGAACTTTTATCTCAGGACATATTTTCCGACTTAAGTTTTATATACTGGAAGCATCTTTCTCTAATTCCAAGCCAGCATCACCAGGCTCCTTCAGCAGCTGTACTTTGCCTTTAAGCTATTCTGGTAATACAAAGTACATACCTTTTAAGATCTTTAATCTTTATTTAAAACTTAAGTATGAATGTCATATAAATAGGTAAAGAAATCACCTTGGTTTTTTTTGGCTGGGGCTGGGTTTGAATCTGCCACCTCTGGCATATCGTGCCCGACGCCCTACCCTTTTGAGCCACAGGCACCGCCGACACCTTGGTTTTTTAAATTGAACTTCATAATATAAAGTTCATTATTCAGAAAGACTATGAAAGGCCCTCCGTTTTCCAAGATATAGAATAGAAAAAGATAAAGAATATACTGCCCTACTATAATAAAATGATCTATTATGTGAATATGGCAATGGCCTAGTAGCCAGAAAAAAAGGAAGTATTCGTGTTGAATATTCATCTTACAAACACATTCGGTCACTTTGATAAGTGAGTAAAACACATCTTTATCAATTTAATAGGGGAATATACCACGATGCTCTGCTTTCTCAATATACTACTTTAGTAGATTCTACTTTAGTTCCAAAACTTCTAGAAAATAAAAATAGTCATAATGAATTATCTTTAATAACTTTGCCTGAAACATATTTACTATTTAAACTCAGCCATTTAGTTAATAATCATAAGTTGAATGTGTCCTTATATGTTAGATCCTAGAAAGATGAATATAAATGAAATGCATTCAAAAAGAAATACCGTATATATGAAGGCAGACGTACAAATGCATAAATTATAATGTAGACCAGTGGTCCCCATGATGGCACAGAGACCTGTTTCGTGGAAGACAATATTTCCATGAGGGGCCGGGAAGTAAGGAGAGGCGAGAGGTAGGGAGTAGCTGTCAATACAGATGAATGAAGTTTCCCTTGCTCTCCTGCCACTCATCTCCTGCTCTGCAGCCTGGTTCCTACCAGGCCACAGACTGGAACCTTTTTGGTGCCAGAGACCAGTTTCTTTCTACTTTGTTTTGGTTTTTTTGTTTGTTTGTTTTGTTTTTTAAGACAGAGCCTTATGCAGAATGCTATGGCATCACAACTCACAGCAACTTCAAACTCTTGGGCTTAAGCCATTCTCTTGCCTCAGCCTCCGAAGCAGCTGGGACTACAGGCGCCCACCACAATGCCTGGCAATTTTTTGGTTATAGTTGTCATTGTTGTTTGGCAGGCCCTGACTGGATTCGAACCCGCCAGCTCTAGTATATGTGGCTGGCACCCTAGCCACTGAGCTACAGGTGCTGGAGCCCAGAGTCCAGTTTTTTGAAAGGCAATTCCTCCATGGATGAGGCTAGTAAGGTGGCAGGGGCGGGGGCATGGGAGGAGACAGGATGCAGGATTCTGGGTCCTAACAGGACACACAACGACACCAGTTTGCAGCCTGGGGTGCAGGGTCCACAGATGTTGACCATGAGAAAAGACATAAATTAATGTCATGGATAAAAGAAAAATGCAGTAACCATTCTGCCTTGGGAGGTCAGTGAAAACATCTAAGAATAGCCTATTCTTGTGGAAGAAACATAATTTGCCAGGAAGGTAAAATGTAAAAAGAGAGAGATTTCCAGGTAGAAAGAATAAAACAGTTATTCAAAGGCTACACGTGGTGTGAGCAGGTGTGAGGAGCTTGGCACGGCCAGAGCCTGGGTCCACAGTAGGATATGTTAGAGAAGAGACTAACATCATAGTTGATGCTGGTCTATACAGAGATGTTTGCTAAGATAAGGAATTTGGAACTGAATCCCGTGAGCAAAAGGACACAGTAAACAATCCAAATCCATTCTCAGGGAAACAAGACCAGTGGAAGTTGGAAGAAAGTTTGCAAGGAGATGCTGAAAATCTGAGACCACGTGGGGCGACTCTTCTAACAGTCTACGCAAGAGAGGAAAAGCAGCTGCGATCAGGAAAAATTTGAGGCAGAAAGAAATTCAGAACCCGATTAAACATACAGGAAAAGAAAATGTTTAGTGCTCTTGTCACTAAAACAAAGGTGAATCATTTGTGTCCAAAATGTACTAACTTCCGATCTTAACCCTTTAGGATTACAGATCTGTTTGAGAATCTGATGGAAACCGTAACACTCCTCTGATGTGCCCACAGAGGCAGATTCTCCATTTTATTTTTAGGAGATCTATAGACCTAGTTAAGAACTTCTGCTTTTCGATTGAGTTCTCTGAACAAAGGAGACGCGTCTCATTTGAATCTATTTCCATAGTGTCTCTCATAAAACTTAGTACAAATTAGGTAGTTCATAGTTTTTTTAATTAAACTGAAGTCTCCAATAGAAGTTGAGTCGTGTGACTTGCATTAACTACCGCATCCCAGCGCCTCTTCATACCACTACATTCTATAATTTAATGCGCTGTTCCTATACCCAACCTTGAGTGCACTCAAAATAATCTCCCCTTTATCCTTTTGGTATCCTTTTAGTCATGCCCATTTTTATGTTGGTGTATCTATCATATGGACAAGTACTATTACATGGGAACCAGTGCAGAAGCTGCCTCAACTGCATCCTCTCAGAAAAGGCAGTGGTCAAAATATTAAGAACTAAAAGGCAGTTAGCATGATGCAATGCCAGATGGAGTGTCTTTCTTTTCCTAGTTTCTAAGCTTTTTAAGAAGAACACAAGTTTTTTGTTTTTTGGTTTTTTTTTGAGACAGAGCCTCAAGCTGTCCCCCTAGGTAGAGTGCTGTGGCATCACAGCTCACAACA